>NC_138145.1:30017439-30089939 GCF_964199315.1 Orbicella franksi
ACTTGCCTCATACGCAGACGTTACCTTTTACCGTTTTAAACAGGTTAGCGAAACTTGGAAGAAGCCGCTATAAAATCATGATTTAAAAGCAATTTTTCTCGCAGAAGCGTCTTGGAGAAGACAAGAACAGCGATTTTTTGAGGCGAGGTTAGCCGTATAATAATATCGCATGAGGTTGCTTTCCTTACAAACTTAAAAGCTTACCTAGCTTTGTCGATATTCGCAGCTGGTCATGGTCCGTGAAATGGGTGAACACAAAGGAATCTAAGGTAGTTTTATACTTCACTACTTCGACTTACTTAATGGTATAAAACAATTTTAGGTGCATTTTGGTAAAGTGCATTTGTAAAATAACCCTTGCCAAATCGAAATATTCTGCATTGTTTCCGCTTCCTTCGCTTAGCGTTTCCGAGAAAAATGCACAATGCACTAATCCATCAATTTGCGCAAGCTTAGCTTACTTATTATTGAGCAACGTAGACAAATTCAAGCTACAATGCGAGCCTTTGACAAAATATTTTTGGAGTTACTCACCAAATAAATGAAGTTAGATTTTTTTTAATCTTTGAGCGACCGACAGGAAATGCAGTATAATAAACTGATTGGAAATATTGTATAGTTTAAAAGAAATACTGTATAAATAAAAAAGATCTTCAACGCAATAGATTCGACTGACACAAAGTGACTTTTGAGTATTCATTCAATGCTGCCTTCTCCTGATCGAAGCCATAACAATGGATATAGTTTCGGTCCCACGTGCACAAGAGACATCAAGTTTTATTGCTCTGCTTAAGGTATACCACTGAATAAAAATGTCTGCCACAGGCTTGCTAACCTTGAATTTGTTACTGATACGATTCACCACACTGGTTTAGATATAAACCAGTCTCGACCAGTTGGATTCGAGATTGTTTGCCATGTTTGTTAATTTTATCTGTTTTAATAGATTATTTAATATTTAAAACAAAATTGTCGGCTACTTATCTTACAAAGCACATTTTTGTGAGCTGGATTTTTTTTTTTGACCATCCTCCGACTTTACCGAGTAAGCAACGCAGTTGCGCACTGCACAACTTTTTTCATAGTCTGACCAGATTGTTATGGAAACAATACAGGCCAATCCTGTTTCTGCAGCTGATGATATGAACCAGTCGTCCGAACGCATCAGTTTTGTGGAGCCTCAAACCAATTAAAAAGCGAAACATGTCTCTAAACACAGAGCAGAACAAAAGTTCAAATGCAGTGGTTGCGCACGGAGTTTCTACGAGATGTCAGCACTCGAAAAACATTCTTGTCGCGGGTTTGGTCGTCTTAACCAGCCTACAAAAGAACATGGCGATGCACCAAGACCCTTTAAATGCAACCAGTGTAACAAGTTACCAGAGCTGAAGTTACAAGCGTGTTACGAGTTACCAGAGCAAGAAAGGGTGCTCTTGTCACTTCCTTGAGTGTTTCATAACAGAACACAGCACGCTAAAGCCATTTTTGTTCAACCTGTTTTATAAGAAAGTTTTACTTTTGTAAAGAAATTTGCTTCAAACTTCACTCGTACAAAATCGGCTGTGGATGGCGCGAATTCGATCACAAGAGTGGCAAGTTGCAGGAGGTCTGTATGGGAGAATCTTGACTGAGGTCGTGAGTACAGACCGAACGCAGTGAGGTCTGTACACACGACCAAGGTCAAGAATCTCCCATACAGACCGACTTAGTTCGGTTAATAAGATGTTTATTATATGGCAAAGAAGAAAACTTTAATTCGTTTAATGTAACTGGTTTGCTGACATTTCGCTCGCAAACGGCGATGAGCTTAACTTAAACCTGTCGAAATTTGCTCGTCCTCTTCACTTTTTTTTTGTCATCAGGCTTTTTGGCACTTCCATAAATGATTGAGAAGAAAGCAAAAGAAAACGGTGAACAATTTTGTATTTGAGTTTGCTACTTTTAAACGCAAAATGAAACCGATCTAGATGCCGGTCTAGATGGGAAAATCTAGACCGCGGTCAATATCGATTTCAGCCAATCAAATTCGTGAATTCGGTAGTTCCCAGTCCTTGTGAGACACAGCCATATAATAATCACGCTTATACATCAGGAACGGAATTGGGAGTTTGCCTCTGAAAAATTTCCGTTGCGTACGAGAGTTATATGCAAGGTAAAGCTAATGGTGAGTTACAATAATCGGAAGACTTAGCTTTCATTTATACGTCAACGATCACAACCAAAAATCCAAGTCCATGGGCTTATATTATAATGGGAGTGGGGAGGGGTGAGAAAGGCATCGATGTGTAGGATTTTTGTGATGTTTGATGATTACGCGTTCTATATATCAAATGCGCATTTCTTCGCTTCGCTGAAACAAATTCCAAAAGTAACCACGACCTTTCTACTTTATGTGAAATATTGCAGGAAAATCAACGCAAAAGACAGGTTTATAACAATCAGGCTCTTTTAATGCAACATTTGTTCACTCATGACAACTTGATATCGATACAAAACTACTGTCGGTTATCGTGCAGGCGTTATGACGTTTTTTTGGTTTCAGGGTCGGTGGAGAAAGTTACTCTTCCTTGTCTCCAAGTTTCTTCAAGCATTCTCCATACCTCACGAAGCAGCACAGCTTCTCCGCACATGACTCGCTACCCAACAAACAACAAGGAATGATCGGCAGGCATTTTTTCTAAAATGAGACAGCAACAAAAAGGAAAGGAACAGGTTACATTATGCATAAAGTAAATCGCTAGGGCAACAAAACAAAAAATATGAAAAAAAGAAAACAAAAATATTAAAACAGGACGATTCTGCTCTTTGTCTAAATTGAACAGGACTAATGTTTAGAAATCGCAAAAAGTACGGAAGCCAGAGCGAGTAGTGCTCCACTTTTGTGTACTATCATTACTATGACATTTTACGAAACATTACAGTCAAAACTCTTCTCACGCACATCACTCCATCACAGAAAGTCCAAAACCCCCCGGCGAAATCCCAGTACACTTTATTATAATATTAATGATTTTTCAATGAAGCCTCTATAATACAGAAAACAAATACAAATTTTAGTCGTATAGCAAAAACTGCACAAACCTTACGGCTAAACTCTCTATTGTGGACGATAATAATGTATATATGTAAAATGAATTTTCACCTCAATTGTGTAGTGTTGTCTATAAGAAGTCTACTGTAATAGATACAGCCACTTTTTAAAGACTATTTTAGTTTGTAAAGTCGTCTGAACGTCGTCTGGCCTCCCCCTCCCCCCCCCCCCCCCCCCCCCCCACTCGAACCTACCCCAAAGCGGTCCGGCTTGTTTGAACCTGCCAGGGGAGTAAGTCCTCTCTGGCAGAGCTCTTAATATCTCGGAGATACACAAGCCCCTGCATCAGGACAGGGTAACAGCCCAGGGAGAATTATGCATAGAACAGTGCTTACCATATTCTCGGGTAGGTCCTCGATCGTCAGACCAGCTTTCTTTAAACACTTGCCAGTTAATTTGATGCACTTCAGGTGCTTACAAGCATCGTCTTTAGCTTTCTTGTGACATATGATCGCCAGTCCTATGCAGATTTTCTGTTGAAAAATTCAGAAACAAACCCTTCCATATGTAACAACTTTCCTTTTTAGTCTTCGCGAGCTTCGATGCGAGAATTTATTTTTCAGTAAGGTTAAATATCAATTCTGATACGAGGGTAATACCTTCTACCAACGAAAAGGAAAACGTTGTGTGAAAGACAAATGGACCGGAAAATGCGGGAGAATAGCACTGCAAATGAAACAATTTAAATAAAATGTTTCCATTTAAGAAACAAAATGGGAGAAAGAGAATCAAAGTTTCGAAAGTGAAAAATTTACACACTTTCGGACTTTTTGCCTTAACCATTGATCATATCAAACGTTTCGTTTTGTCAGATTTTTGACTTTTTTCGCATTATGCTCCGGCTTTATCGGAAAACTAATTTACAGGTTATTACTGGGAGAGGGTAACCCAAAAGCTTTACTTATCTCAAGAAAATTTCAGTTGACTACACTCGACTTTGGGTGGCATTCCCAAAGACAAATATTTTAGGCGACGACAAGGGCGAAAGCTAGCTAGTTCTACCATTTGCTAAAATTATATTGTCTAATTGTTAAAATCTACGACTACTTACGAATTTCGGTGGAATTCCAGTGGGTAGTTTGGGTTTAGGCTCCGCGTCGTTCATTTTGAGAACACCGCGAACCTTGTTTGCCATTTCACGATCTTCCATCTCCAGATAATGCATGATGGCTTGGGGATGGTATTCCAACTCCTGCGCCTGGGTATACGCGGCCACCGCAGCGACAAACAGCAAAGCTAGTATTGTCTTCATGTTGACGCCTCTTATCTGTGCTTTTAGAAAACACGATGTGAAAAGAAATAAGCGCGCTCGTTTATATAGAGCACGGGGAACGCCGGGCACGCCTCGTGACTCCAACCGGAGACAAAAGCTCCCAAGAAGTATTTAAACAGCTTTAAAACTACTTTGCCCACTTTAAGCATGTTTATCGAGAAACCGGTAATAAATATATCTCTTTTGCTATGTTAAAACTGCAATGTCAATATGCTATAGCCCCCAAACAATCTTTTGTTATGTTACCGCATTTTGTTAACATAACTTCGTACGAATATTGCTTTTTTGACTTGTATCATTAACGTGTCGTGAAAAAATTAAAAGCTTATTTCACAAATCATGCCTCGGATATAGAAATTTGGAATTTTTTCTTTATCATTTTTTTTCGTGTCAAATACTACTTTCCATCCTCTTCTTTAAGGAAAAAGAGAAATGTCTTCTCAGAGGTTACGTGTTTTTAAAACTGATCCTCTTTGAAAAAAACTTTCTGTTCTTCACTTGGACTTTATAAAAGAGATTTTGACTCATTTAGCAACCGTGAAGGTGTGATGTAATGGCTTCAAAATTCAAAAATCTATGTCAGATTTAAATAAAGTTGCCGTAACTGTGGAAAGCTGTAACAACCACAGCAAAAACTTTAGAGGGGGCGATTTAGACATAAGTCAAGCCTTCTTGCAAAAACTGTTTACATAAACAGGATGGTGAAAATTTCTTATCCAACTTGAATTTTAACTAAAGGAAGATCAAAGATGTTCTGATTATAAAGCATCAATGAGCTATCTACATCTACATCTGCATTTGATTTCGTCGGTAAAGTCGTTAGACATCACACCACTATGAAATAAAGAAAGTGAGGCTTTCACAGAGAGTGTTTTTAATCCTCCATCAGGAACGTTTTACTACATCTCAGTTGTACATCACTCAGTTGAAGGGCAGCGCTCCTCATCTTTCACAAATGGAGTACGAGAAGCATTTATGGGTTTTGATCCTTTTGTTATTAAATTGAGCTTAGGATTTGTTTCCTTCTCTGACAACCCGATTTTAACATTATTTTTTCTATAATTAAACATCATAAGCACGAGAGGTGATATTAACTTCTCAAAAGTTTACTGACAAAAAGATATCTGTCGTTGTGATCTTGTATCAGACATCATATCTTGGAGGACTGATTTTGGATTAGTTAAGAAACTAGGCATTGAAGAATCAGTGTCTGAATTAGAGTAAAAGTTTCAAGAAAAGGGACAAATACCTGAGGTAGAGGTCCCATGATTTTATTTCTAAAAATAAATGTGTTGTATAACTGAGAGTACAATTCAAATTTGGAAGGTTTAGTTGAATTATACTCGAAGTTCCATAACACTACGTATCTACCATAGTTCATTATCACTGTGAAGTTGATAAGGTAAAAATTCATATCCCGAGTTTAATTTTTTAAGACTCTAAGTACCTAAGAAGAACATAATTGAGCTAGTTACCAAAATATTTGCACAAATGTTTGTTCTCCCTCTCTAACTTGTGCCCAACTCAACACAGCTGCGACTTTGCAAGGAAACTAATCTGCATATTTCAACATAAACTGTCCAATACCTCTGATTTTGGAAAGCATAAAAGCCATCTTTACAAAAGAGAATCAACAAAATATTTTGTAAAATTTGGTCAGATCGATCGTTGTTTATTGCACCGCTAGATGTCTTGATATTTATTTACCTAGAGGAAAAGTAGTTTTCCCGTCGTATTTGTTCAACATTTGCCTAAATTTCATTCTCCCTCACTGTCCACTGTCTTTTGTTGTTTGCATCACACTTATTTTAAGTTATCATTAAATTATTGGAAAAGATTGTCCCAATAAGTTTGTTGTTAAATTCAGACTGCAAGTGTAAAGCTAAGAGTGGTCCAGAAATTGCTCACAAAACGACAAACGGTTTTAACTTTTTAAAAATTACCACATGCTTTCGCGCGTATAATGCACATTTAAGCAACGGTAATGTAAAAATGTATTTTTTGAGAACGTTTTGGATCAGGTCTTTGTCTTGGTTTGCTTTGCTGCCAATTGGAATTACTCACAATTTACTGATAACTAAGAAATGGGCTGAAATTTAAACTGATTGCTGCGAAACAACCAGAAAGCTGACTGATAATTGAAATCCCCAGTGCCCCCATCAGCCCTGCGAAATTCCTTCGAAAATACTATTTCTATACATTTTTTTAAGAATTAGAATAATAAGAGAAAAGTAAAAGGGCTAAAGCATTTAGACCCAAGACAAATTAAACTGTAAAGACCTGATCTTTTAAGAACAGGGGCCCGTTTCTGGAAGGTCCCGAAAAGTTTTCGCACCCGAAAAGCCGTCGCAAAATCTCAAACCTTGTGACTTCAGAGCTGTTTTATGCACATATTCTCAATAGGAACAGAGGTTCCCTTCATGCAAGAAGTTTCAGGCGTATACACTTCTTTATCTTTAAATAACGATTACCTAAAAACGGCTTCGCGGGCTCGAAAAGTTTCCAGGGCTTTCGAGAAACGGGCCCCTGGTCTTTTTATCGTATATGCGACATTGTTACCTAAAGAGTTAAGATAAACGCTGAAGATATCTTAAACGCGATATAGTTACCATGGAACATAGCGCTATTAATGTAAGAAAATACTCCACAGCTAGTCAAAAGTTTAAATTCTCACTCTTTTCGTGTGTTTGTTAAACGTTTTCAAAGCCAAGATACGTGTACATAGGGTAACAAAGAACCCTGTCTAAACGAACAACGGCTTCGTAAAAAGTTCTATTTGGCCTGTCAAACATCTGAACTTATTTTAAACCAAGCTAATAAATGATGATCAAAGCTTTTACACACCTATAGAAAGGCCAAGTTTTAATTTTAATTTTTTTGACTGTTATCTGTAATCTTTGCTGACGTCCAAAAAAATTAACCCAGCTGAAATAATGTGTTTTACTTATGTTAGGGAGATGCAAAAATACATAATTTTATTGCTGTAAATAAATATATAATATTCAGAAATATAGAGAAAATATGTAAAGTTTTTGGCCAGCGTGGAAGTTAGCATAAGAGATGTAACAAGAATCATACCCCGCTCTCGGGTTATAATTAAGTTTTGTTAGGGCACTCTGTCACAAGTACTATTTACTTTGTACAACACCTCCCTGTTAGTTTACCTGCTGAGTTAATAATACATGCAGTTCCCTCCTCCTCCTCCTAGCTCTTTCACACCTGCTTTTGAAGATATTTCGGTATGTTTCAAAAGCCATGATAAATATTTTGAGAACGCAACTCTTTGAGGGACAAAGGACTCTCTCGAAACAAAGAACAAGGCAGTGAAAAGTCCAAACATTTTGAAAGTCTTTGTGATAACTTGCGCCCAACCAATATTAAGCTGAACAAATAGCAAGTCGCTGAAACATCACAAGTTAGGTTTAAGATGAAGAATGAGTGTAGGAGAGGCAAAGCTAGACAAGATAATTTAAAATTTCCAAGTGCCCCAAGTGTTTCCTCGCCACTGAGTAGAAAAGTAACGGACGTCTAAATGTTATTAAACTGATTTGGTAAAGTTTTGCAGTTAATCTTCGGATCTTGATGGAAAACGAGCTTGTATAAACGGATTGTTTCACTGTATTTATTCGTGTTTTTTCCTTGTTATCTTTTTCTTATTTTCATGTGGAAAGAATAAAACTTGTTTTTTTGGACACTTTGGATTCAACTTTCTAAACTTAATTTCCCTAAACTTTCCTTGTCTCCTCTTTAAAAACTGGATGAACATTTAATCTTCTGCCTTATGTTTCGAAAGCCATGATAAACATTTTGTTGCAATGACATTTTTAGCTATCTTTAGGGGGACAAACATAACGAGAACTGCGTCTAGTTCATGGTAAGCGGAACATATTTCAAATCCCTATACTTAACAACGAAGGAGAGAAATAACTAATCAAGAATTTGGAATTCTTGAAGTCAAATTTGATCAAATCGTCTAGTGAAAGAGAATTTCAATACATTTCGAGTTTGGGACGCGTAAAAAGTCCTTGAAGGGTTGGAACTGCTGGCACGTAACATAGGAGAGTTGTTTTGTGTAGACTAGCAGCATTGAGTTATTCTCCCAATGCGTGGAAGCTTTGAAAGCCTTTTAGAAATATACCGGTGAGAAACAAAGAAACTAGCCTCCAACAGAGCACTGTTTTTTCGGGCCTGTCGGATGTTCATCTTGACTCATTAGGCTTAAGAATGTTAGGTCGTTTCTTCATTTGTGACTTCGTTCAAAAATAAATTTGGACTGTAGAAACGTTTTGCTGTAGACATCGATAATCCTTTACTGAACCTAATCGATAAGGAACTTGTTGAAATTGTTGAGACTATCAAGGTAAACCCCATGAGTTGAGGCGAGAACTTAATCAAATTTCCTGCGAAGCCATTATATTACAGAAGAAAACTGATATAACTTGCCACGTAGAAAAAAATGGCCAGCTGGTGGGAGATGGATTGAAAACTAGGAAAACTAGAACATTTTCCAGAGTGTTTTCGATGCTATGGAAAATTTAAACTAGATTTAATTTCGTTTTTTTCTTTTTTTTTTTTTTCTTTTTCATTTTTTGGCGAAAGGAAAGAAAGTAGTCTTTTGACGCTGAGGATGTAGTAGCGGACCAAAAACAGATATCCCGAGGCAAAAGTCAACATTCTTAAGTTTATTTCCCGAGACTTAACACTTACTATCTCGCGTATTTCTCATCAAACCGAAGTTTATAAGATACTTCAAGGTTTCTAAGTGATTAAAAATTACATTAGCTGGTCATCAAGTTCCAACAAATGTTTGTTCTCTCTCTTTTATGCAAAATGGCAACACAGCTGCGACTTTGCATAAAAATAATCTTCAGTTTAAAAATAACTAAGTCTTTGATGGTGGAAAGCATAACAGAATCTCATAACGGAAACATCAACAAATACTTAAGCTTCGACAGGCTTCTTTGTTACCCTATTTCTAGTGCGAAAGTGTTTTTGTAGTTATATTTGTTCACATTTGTGTAAATGGGAAGCCTTTTGTGATTGCCACACCCTTAAGTCAAGTCAACACGAGACCAGCAAAGCTGTCCAAATACCATTTTCCCACAAAGGTTTGTCCTTTGCTAAGCCGCAAAATTAAGTAAGGACGTCTCAATTATATATAAGGGGCATTCGTTGTCTCAAAGTTACAGTGTCAACTGCACACATCGCTTGAAGCCACAATGAAGACTCTCGCAGCTCTTCTTCTCATCAGCGCTTTTGCAGCCTTTGTCTCTGCTAATGAAGCTGAGTTCCATAAGGCCGTGATTGATTTCTTAGACGAACGCCATGACGAGCACATGAAACAGCTTCTTAGAGACCAGGGCTTCCCAGAAGATACTCAGGAGTTGGTTTCCTCCGATAAACCAAAACCACCATTGTGGGCGGTAAGTCGATAATTAACTGATTTTATTTTTGATCTTTTATCTCTTCTCGTAATGACAATCAGTTTTCCACAACGTCTGCTGGTAATATAATGCATTAAAAAACTGCAAAGTTCTGTTCCATGCTACTAAGTTCATGCTCTGACATTTTCGTGCCGGAGGGGGGGGGGGGGCGGGGGGCGAGGACTCCTATACAAAAAGGTAGGGGATGCTCGTCATACCTTGTGGGTTAAAAAATATCGGTTTTGGTGTCTCTTAGGGCTCAGCCTCTAAAGGTCCACAACGGGAGCTTTTGCGGGAGCTTTTAGGGTATTGAGCTGAAAAAAAAAATATGACAGGAGATAATGTTTTGTTTTAGAATTTCCGCATATCTTGTATAATTCTGAAGTCGTTGAAGAAATGGTGCAGTGGCGAGAACAGTACTTGGTCCGGATTCGAATCCAGCTGGTCTCCAGCTGTTGTATCGATCCATACTCTTTATTTTGATCCTTTGGTAGATTCCGAGATATGACAATGTTGTTCTAAGAGTTTATTCCGTGTTCCGATAGATATTTCCCGTAATACAGAGATAGATCAATGTCCACGCTAGACTCCTTTCCGTTCTCTCCGATTCCTTTTCTGCACACGTTTTTCAAGTGTCAATCACGAGACTCGATTCAGACCTCGCAGGTCAAACCAGCTCCAGTCCCTAACTTATTTACAACACCAGCTAACAAGAACACAGAAACAACTGAAAGAGTGATTCAGTAATAAGAAACTAGCTGAGGATTATAACTTCTTAAACCAGTCATTATTCATCCTATAAATTAAGAACTCTTATTCTGTCTTCCTAAATAAAAGCAATCTTTTTTCACAGAAACCTTGCGTTATCAAAGGAAAGGCGTGCTGGAAGCTGGCTGGAAGAGATGCCTGTAAAAAGCTAGCGTGCATCGATAATTTCTTCAAGTGCATTATTGCTAGCCACCCCACCCCTCTTCCTACTCTGACTCCTTTAGAGGTAAGGACATAACGTAACGTAACGATAACGTAACTTAGTATCACCCAACTAGTGGACTAATGCAAATCCTGCATTTTAATTGGCTACGCTACTGGAGGACTATTAGTAAAAGTCCTCGAGTAGCGAAATTGGCGCAATCGAGCGTGACGCTTTCTTTCGTTTTATTTCCAAATAAATGTTTCTTCAACTTGCATTTGCTAACTTTATTATTGCCTTTTCTGTCCGAGTAGTTGGGTGATACTAAAACAATTAGACCTTTCGCCCTCAAGGGCCACGGGTCTAATAGTTAAATAGCCACAGATATCCTGGGAAATTTCGGGTCGTGTATCTCGCTCCAATACTAGGGTTAATTACTTGATTATATCTGTCTTTGTTCCTCTCATAGAAACTCTGTGTAGGCCTGCTTATTATGTGCAGGAAAGCTAGCCCTACCTGTGCCGGTGAAATATGCTGCTTCGTTCGGATCAAGAGGTGCTTTGCTTTCAAGCCGAAGCCGACGCCTGGGGAATAAGTTCTCGAAGAAATGCCACACTGTTACCATGACAACAAATAGTACGATATCGACTGTGCAATCAGGCTCAAGAAGATTTTCTTCACATCATATATACTAATGTATCATGCAGGATATGGTATTGTAGTCAATAAAAAAGACAATGCATGGGATTTTTGAGTGATCTTGTTTGTTCCCTTAATTTTAGAATCCCTAGAGACCTAATGCACGATATTGAACTTATATTACGTTAAAGATTCAATTTAAGGCCCTCAATGAATGCTGTGCTGGTAATATTTGCCGCTCCAGTTAGCCCGGAGTTGAACTCCCACATAAAACGGACCGCTTGGATGCTCGTCGAAACTTTTAGGGGTTAAAAAAGCGGGTTTAGTAGCTCTTACGGTATTCATTCTCAAAAGGTCCACAGCAGGAGCTTTCGCGGTACCTTTTACGGTATTTGAGCCGAAAAAGGTCAATGCGCTGTTTTAAAATTGGTACCTCTTAGGAGTGAAAAACATTTCAATCCACGCCCAGATAAAAGGATCTTGGTAGCTCTCAGCAGTTCTTTTTGAAATTTCCAACGAGCACCCCCACATAAGGTTAGAGCCAATTAGATAATAACAAAAGAAGATAGTTATAACAAGCATAAGTCAGATCATACAAGTCCATTTTAAAATTATCAGTTATGCCGGGAGATGATTTCAACAACAAAGCTATAAATTCATTTACGGTCAGATTCTCTGCAAAGTGCCCTCTTCTGACATCGAATTTTTTTTTTCCGAATAAACAATTATTTCCAAAGTCATGATGCACCATTCCATCGAAAAACCACGTCGACCATGTATGCACCGGAAACTAAAAATATTCTACCAGGTCCAAAGGATGTGAAACATGGAACAATCTTTCTACAACTGTGAAAAACGCAAAATGCGCTCTCTGTTTAGCACGATATCGTTTATCGAGAGTCTGTACTCTATTCTGCAATGTCATGAATACTCCTCTGTAAATAATGCTAATAAATAAAGATTGTGGTGTGGCGTAAAGAGCTATTTGTTCGCATTTAACTGAAAAGAATCGCGATCTCAGGGGGACGAGAATGTCATGTGTTTCCTGTTTGATTTAGTTTGCATTCTGTGGCTCTGCTCGCAGAAATTTGCCATTTTAAACCCAAATATAGAAGAACCTGCTTAGCCAAGCAAGATCAAGCAGGTTCTTATATGTCGGTTACAGTTGAATCATGATAACATTTTAACCAAGGAGTGTGACTTTGAGATTGGAAGTTTAAGTCGCAAGAAAATACATATACATAATGCAGTTGTGAGCAAATACGGCACATTTTATAATAACCAAACCCAAGTTTATTTATTTTTCTGGTAATCAACTATTATATCTCCTTAATTACTAACCTATTTTAAGAGCCTAAATTGCCAATAACTACCCCAAAGTACAAGAACCTATTTTGCCAGACTTCAAAAATTGTAGGTTTTTACATGCGGGTTTCACTGTATTTACAAATTTTGATGATGTTACTTGTTGTATCTCTGGTTCGCATGGACTAAAAAAAGTATAAATGCGCATTTGCTTTGTTCCTGGATATCTTTGACCCCACCTTTTGATGCAGAACTTGTCCATTTATTAAGAAAATTCTGCATCATCAGTCATGTTAAGTCTTTGAAATGGAATTAACAAGACTACAATTTGTCTTGGTGTGAGCCTTTTCTTCCAATCTCCATGCGGTATCTTTTCGTATTGTTTATTTATGCAAATAACCATTTTCCAAAACACGTTCATTACATAACCACGTGGACGGCTTGCATTGCTTTTCGGTTCTCTTTTCATTCAAAAGCTGCGCATGGTCGGTTGTTTGTTTTGAATGAAGACTGAATGGTTTATTTGCTTTGCACATGTGTTCAGTGACGGGAAAGTTAGAAGCGACCGAAAGAGTGGCGAAAGAATAACATAAGACTCGATTGCATAAACAAAGGGATCTTTAGAGCATTTTATTTAAAGTATTCAAAGCGTAATCTTTTCGATCAAAGCTCAGCAATACGTTTAGTTTATTCGTCGCCTCGTGTGCCAGTTCGTCAAAGTTTTACCCTGTTGTTGTTCTGATCAAAAAGTTGAGAATCGTATCCAAGAAAATCAAGTTCTCTACAAGCTTCCAAGGTATCCAAAGCAAGGTAAGTCCGCAAATACAACAATGTAAAACGTTAATTGAAGATTGCAATTTGCGTAACACATGTGCAAGTGCGAAGTCGTCTGTGTAAGGTGTACAGGTAAAGGCTTCACAGAATGAAACTTTTATTAATCTTACTGCTTTAAATACTGAAACGTCGACGTTCTATAGGATATTATACGAATTCGTCTTTATCTGGCCAAACGAAGACCTTATTATAATATACCGCCTTATTCTAATTATTGAAAACCTTCTATCTTGTCCTTGTTCGCGCGCAACTAGATGCAAATTTTCCCCTTTTTGGCCACCGTACAACAAGATGATTTACATTTGTTATTTACAAAATTAGAAAATGAACTGTTAAAGTTACGGCAATTAGTGTCATAACTTTCTAGAAGCTTTATGATTATGAAATGTTTCAAACATCATTATCAAGATAACATGCTGCTTATTGACTGTAGATTAGAGATTTTGACCATAACCCTATGTGGGTATAGGGCTTATTGACTGTACATTTTAATTGACATTTGCACTGAAACAATATTTTTGTAGCAACTCGATGGAGGTTTAGTCAGCGTCCATTTGTGCAAGCGGCATACTAAAGCATTTTGCTAAACTGAAGAGCAAATCAGTGAAGTTCCGCGATTATCGATGCGATCTTACGTTACTAAAAATAACTGATATATTTTGTTCCGTCCATCATCAGAGAGACATCGTGGCTCTATCTTCTTGACATTTATAGTTATGAAAATGCTTCTAGATGGCCCGACAATGGCCAGGAAATGCATTACCTGAGGAACTCAAGGAAATACTAAAGTCCTCTCGATCGAATTTTAGAGCTGCGCGCAAACTGCGCACTTTTTTTTTTTACAGTGTCTTTCTGAATAGTTACGACTTCAGTCGTGATTTTACTGTGTGTTGATTTGAGTTTACTTGGATTTCTTGCTGGTAAAAAATTTACTTGTAATCCTCAATATTAGTACCCGTCAATGGATGTTTTATTGGATGATTTTAAATATGATTATAGCTATAGTGAAAAACTTTGGTTAGCAACTGAAATGACGTGACAAATACACGATATAAACAATTGTCAGGGCGAAATTATAGTTCAACGTTTGCTAAATAGGAGCGTTGTTTTACTAAAAACTCTTTTAGGCTCAGAACTTAAACTGTGAATTTCGACAAAGAAATCTGTATTGTGTATTAAGCAAATAAGTTTCGATACTCTCGCGTGGAGATTGTCGCTGTTCAAACTACAATGTTGTGCGAAGAAAAAAAGTATAAGAAAAGTAAAGTTATTTTTTCCTTATACAGCCTGTTACTCTAAATATACAACGCACACGTACATAATTTGTTAAGACTTGTAGACAAATTTATCTTATAAACTGAGTTTAGTTAGTTGACAATTTCAATGAAGCCGACTCTATTCATAGCCTGCAGGTTGTCATTACACTGAGCTGTTCTTTCATGGTTTAAGCTGACGTTATTTAGCTGTGCGTTGGCAAAAAAACCTTCCAGCTGAATGCGTTCGTTTTGTTTTCAGTTTGTAAGAAGGTTTTATTCAGTCTCCTTCCAAATGCTCTTGTATTTGTTACCTTATTGTCTCTTGTATGATGCAAATTTAAGATACAAAAAGGAGAGCTCTCATTCTTGTAAGTTGATTTACACCGACGATTTACCGCAAAGTTAAGAAGAGAAAACGTCAAGCCCAAGTTCTCTGAGTGTCCTAACTCCAGTTGTAGTAGATCCGACGGTATTTTGGAACCCGTTACAAGTTCCTATCTTGCAGCAAGCGAGTTGCTCCGAGCTAATCGTTCTCCAAGCGCAGTCGTCCAGCCAGTTGGGCCCCTCAAACGCCCCTTTCCCGCATTTAGAGTTCAGAGCGGAGGAACCTGTTGTCACACCATCTTGTAACAAGAAAAGGTACAATATTTGTATATATAATGAGACCTGTAAAAACACATAAATAAATGAACCAGTGCTTAAAACTTCAAATTTTTGGAAGGGGGTTTAACAGTTGAGCGTGGAGGTGCGATGGCCTCATGGTTAGTGAGCTCGCCTCCGGATCAAGCAGTCCAGGTTCGAGCCCTGGCCGGGGACATTGTGTTCTTGGGCGAGGCACTTTATTCTCAGTCGGCCTCTCTCCACCCAGGTGTATAAATGGGTACCGGCGAATTTAATGCTGGGGATGACCCTAGGATGGACTAGCATCCCATCCAAGGGGGAACTGAAATACTCGTAGCCGCTTCATGCCACAGAAACCGGAGATGAGCGCCAGCCTGATCGATGGGCCACTTGTCTCATATGCGGACGTTACCTTTTACCGTTTTAAACAGGGTAGCGAAACTTGGAAGAAGCCGCTATAAAATTTAAAAGCAATTGTTCTCGCAGAAGCGGCTTGGAGAAGACAAGAACAGCGATATTAAAAGAGACGAGCAAGAGAACTGACTAGTTGTGAAGTTAGCTAAATGTTATAGCCGTTATTGAATAACACCTTTGCTCGTTGAGCTTATCTTTCATTCGTTAAGTTTAATTCGTTGTACTCATGCATTAAAAGCTATTTAGCTGAGGTAAACGAGATGCACATCTTTCAAGTAAATGTACTTGGGACTTTTATAGCCTGCGTGGCAGGCGTCGAAGGGGAGGGAAAGGGGAAAACACGAGCGCGCGAAGTGCGTGACCCTTTCCCTCCCCTTCTACGGCCTGCCACGCAGGCTGGAACTTTTACGGTTCGATGATCTGTCACTGAATTCAAATTTTAACGGGACATCACAGCTTAACGTCTTCTAATTTCATACGATAGACGATGCCACGGACCGCCCCATGACTCACTCAAAATATTTCTCTTTTCTTGTCGCTTGTTTAAATTTCAAATTATTTGCATACAGATTAAAAAAATACATTTTACTTGAACCATAGCTGACACCAAGGTGGTCGTCTTGTGAAGGTGGCAGCGACGCTCCTTGACAAATGGTTCACTTTTTTGCCGTGGGCGCGTTCAATTTGGCGAGCAGTAGCCTGCGTTGCTGGCGTAAACGGAAAAGGAGTAGGGGACGCAAAAAAGCGGGGAATAAGGGAGCAGCCTCTCTTAGGGTTAAGACTGCTTTCCCCCAGACCCCCAAAGACTCCTTGGAGCGCTGAGAAGCGATGAGATTCACGTCATTGGTTAAAAATTTTAGAAACCTATTGAATACCCGGCATTTATCATTTAACAGGTGAAATTTCTTTAAATACACATAAACAGTGGTACAGAGCTTTTATAGACATCAACGATTACGCGGCAGTGTTAATTAGGGCTCGCTTAATTCTTACTCCCTTGGCGGATACAGGCGGATTTTGACTTCATCGGCAGTACCATGGTTTACCAGCAAAGGCTGTGTGAAAGGACCTGAAAGGTAATTCCTGCTGTTACTTCACAAATGAGCTTGTGTCTTTCTTGAGAAAACGGCAGAAATGATGTCTTCGCGATTTATTTGACTTCGATTCAAGAAGAGTTCAAATTTTCGCATGTTTCATGATTCGTAACATATTCGAAATACACCGGACCGTTCATCTCACGTACCGTTTATCATTGGTCTAACTAGTAACTATGCAACAATTGTTTTTATTTTTACACGATTTTATCATGCAACGTTTTTTTAAATAAGTCTTATTTCGTCCTCGCTATTCGTTTTTGTTTCACGTTAAAAATACTCCACCTGTTTTCCACCAGCGTTTTATAACACCCTGCAACTTACAATAATCCTCACCACTTTACGTATCTTCATCTTACCTTTTACTTCGATTAAAACTGTCACAAGGGGATTTTAAAATTAAGTTTATTGAATCATTATCGTGAAGAAATTCATAACACTATTTTGTCCACCGAGCCATCTCGAAGTTTCCGATACGTTCGTAACTCGCTCTTTGACTCGGCTAGAATCTTTGTATAACAATAGGACTGCATTGATTAGTTTATCCACATAGCCTATTGTACTTACCTTTCAGAAAGTTTTACACATTTAGCCAAGTTTTCAGTATTGTCTTTTTCGCTAGACCTAACACTGAGCTCTAAGGACTGTGTGTGGGTAGTGCAGAAAAACCGTCTACTCGCCATATCTTAGCCGTTCACTAAACAGTTTGGGCTTCTTTCATTGAAAATACTGTTATGAAGCTCAAAATTCAGTTATAAAATTTAGAGTTTTGCTTCGGAATCACCAATTGTTTATTATTTTGTAGTTACCACGTTAGTCTTGTGATTCTAGGGCTCGACTACCCACATAGTGAGTCTTATGACTTCAAATTGTTATCATATATAGTTTATCAAGAGTACTTAAGCTCCGAACAAAACCCCATCAATACTCATGTTTGGGTTTGTCTACTGGCCTTGGTCTGAATCTCCCACAAAGATCCTGTTTAGGTTTCTTGTTCTCTAAGCGTAAGTTTCTATTGGTTATTTCAAGAACTCGAAAGTACTTTGTAGTTCACTTCTGAAAGTCGCGTGAAAGTGTTTGGGTTAGTGTCCTGTAAAATGTTTAATCTTCCAAGGTCAGTTTGTCCCGTGTGGCCCACATTGCTACCGATATGGTATTTAAGTGCGTGTGCATTTGTTGTTCAAGTAGTGGTAATACTTTAGTAGTAGAAGCAGTAGACGCTAGACGGAGAACGTGCAAGACATTAGTCCGTGCAATAAAAGACCCGTAAACATATCATCGGTACCTCCTTGTTTGGACGACTGAGAGTTTCCAAATTATACTACCACCGTGAAAAATTTATAGAAAAAATCAACAGTAGTTCCTTGTTAATTGCCAACTAGAAATCTTATCTTAGTCAATTTAACATTGTGCGTTATACATTGCCGCTTCTTTGTACACCTGCACATTTTTGCTTTTGTTCATAATCAAAGTTCGTATTAGTAAGTAAAAAGATATTCTCTTAGTTCCTGCTTATAACGTTATTTATTCGAATTAACAGTTTCCTCTAATATTATAGTTCTCACGGAAGATTGACAGCTAAACATACGCTCTTCTTAAAGCACTTTAATTAGTTTCCATTCAAGGGTAAATTTCTTTTGTTATAATTCACTCGGATAAACAAAGCAACTTCGAGAACGAGTGGGAATTTAGATTAAGTCTTTCTCTTTCAATTTCCTAAGTTTGTTTTATCTTAATTTAAGTTCGCTATTTTTAATTTCAAAGCTGTGAATTTTAATTTAAGTGCTTCTTTTCAATTTCGGAAATTTCTCTCTTAATTAAACTTGCTTTCCGCTCTTTTTGTTTGTTAGAAGATGCATTGTTCACATTGTAAACATTGATATGTAAGCGATGCTATATAAGTGAGTACATTTGTAAAGCTTTTCTGATTACAGATGAGTTGAGAATAAACTCCTGTTGGAAGCAAGCACTGTCTCCCCCTTGACTTCCGTCGAAAAAAATCCGTTGGTACCAGGAAATCGTGACCAGTTTCCGCTCTCGCAAGCCCGGGTCGTATTTTCCAGAGCTATTTCTTCCCCGGGTTTTGAGACTGTTGCCCGCTAAGTTCGGAAGTGTGTGTACATCCGAAAAACCTATCGTCACAAAACACAGTGAAAAAAATTCATAGTCAGTCTCGATCTTGAGTAATTGATTAAATCAGCTGGGTCACAGTTTAGTAAAAACCAGTTATTTTAAAGATCGTACCAGACACAATTTTATCCGTGATGTCGAAGTTCATGGACTAATGGAAAATCTCTTTTCAGGACACAGCTGTTTAGTGCTCGTGACTTTGTCGGCGAACCGGCCATGTCTTATCCTGCAGCTGGTGATATGGAACCACCCTCAGATAGTAGTAGTAGAGGTGGTAAAACACAAGACACCAACCCAGCACTGCCCCAGTTGAGGAAAGAAAAAGAATACCTTTGTAGTCAGTGTGACCAACGTTTTGAGACCCCAACACTACTCCGCAAACACTATCGTTCCCACACAGACTTACCTTTCAAGTGCCATGTTTGTGGACAAGGCTTTGCCGATTTCCGATCCAGAAGGGAACATATTCAGCAACACAGAGCTGAACGACGGTTTAAATGTTCTGATTGCGGACGGAGTTTCGATGACATACCAGCAATTGATAGCCATCGTTGTCGCGGCAGCGTCATCGAACCCAAACGTTTTCGATGTGACCAGTGTGGTAAGACTTTTGGCAGGAAAGATATTCTCGAGAATCACTTACCAACCCATTCGAAAGTAAAGCAATTCAGTTGCGACCTCTGTGACAAGCAGTATACGCAAAGAACCGCTCTCATTAGACACAAAAAGGTTCATAGTTCAAGTAGGGATCTGACCTGTCGCTGCCACGTCTGTGGAAAACTGATGTCTTGCGACACTTCCCTCCGTGACCATCTAAGAACTCACACTGGAGAAAAGCCCTACAAATGTAAAGAGTGCGGAAGATGCTTCGCTCAGAGTTCGACTCTTGTTGGACATGTTAGAACGCACACTAACCAAAAGGAGAAGCCTTTCAAGTGCAATGATTGTGGCAAAAGTTTTTTCCGTGTCGGTGATTTCCACATACATCAGCGTATTCACACAGGCGAGAAGCCCTATAAATGCGATCAGTGTGAAAAACGTTTTCGACTCAATTCGTCCCTTTCTAAACATAAAATAGTCCACATTCCTGTTGAGATGCGAGTAGAGAAGGCTGCAAAAGAGGGAAAGCTCTACAAATGTGGTTACTGTGACAAAGTATTTATATCTAACTCACACTTTCGAAGACATGAGCGAACCCACACTAAAGAGAAAACCCACCGATGTACACACTGTAATAAACGTTATTCTCGCAAGGAAGATCTCACAGTACACCTCAGTACTGTACACGGTTCTGGTGAAACACATGAATGCTGGATTTGCGGAAAGCTTTTAAGTAGCTATCGTAAGATGAGGTTACACATATGTCTACACACCGGTGAAAGACCACATGTGTGTTCTGTTTGTGGTAAGGGATACATGAGCTTAAAGAGCCTTAAAAAACATCAACGAACGCTGCATGGAAACACGCTCAAAAACGGGCGTGTAGAACCAGAGCCAGTTTGATTGATTTTGTTACCATGCAAGATTAGTTTATTCATCTACATTACCATTGATCTTACGAAAGATTTGGGACTTTTATTTTTTAGAAAAAATTTCTGTTCTACACGTTTGTGGCCTGTATCGTGTGCCGGCATGCAGATTAATTATATTGCAAAAGTAAGGGTGTGATATTAAGAAAAATAAAGGTTCATTTCTTAAAACTGCGGCTGTCACAAGATTGCGAGCGATGGTATCGTAACGTTACATGTTATATCGCTGTAATCCTAGAACATTTCGTTTTATTAGTACGAGCCACTGCCTTCGGAATATCATGTGATAAAGTTGTTCACTAGTTAGTCATGTAAAGAGAGGTATTCAAAAGGAGAGGAGGTGAGTGAAGGTTGGTTGTCGTGGACGTTTGCAAGCTTTTGTAACTCAGTACAGCTGGAATAAATGATCTAAGGGTTTACATTTCTATTATCAATCTCGTTCCTACAATCATGGACAAAGCAGTTGAGACACTCCCCGAAAAAGACCTGTTTCGTTGAACGTGTGTGTTTTACAATCTCCAATTTTATATTTCGACCCCCTCTCCCCTTTTCAATGTTGTAACCACGTGACAGTGTCCACGGAGCGTATTTCAACATTGAAAAGGGGGAGAGGGGGTTTGCCTATCAACAAAACAGATGTTTTGGAAATTACGGAAGGACGCCGATAGAGAGCGTTTGTTTTGCTCAGATGTGTCAACACTTTTGTCTATGATTGTAGGTTCGATATCCGCTGCTCACTGTCCCACTTACTCGAGTCAGTTCGGAGAGGAGCGCGGGCTCCTTACTTGAACAGCGGCTGGTAATCAAGCCTACCTCGTTCCCAGGGTCCTCTCTTATCCTCCCTCGAGAAAGTACAACCTCGTCCCCAGGGCCTTCTCCACTTTTCGAAATGGTGGGACGGGAGAATACCCTGGGCAATGCTGAACTAACACCCTTGCTAATTGGTCCATTCATACGAACAGGCTGATTGGTTTAAATACATTCTAAACAAATATGGCGGACTTGGCGAGTATTTATACGAATAAGAAAGGGATACAGGAGTGTTCTCCCGACGAGCCGCCATTTTGAAAATCGTCGAAGAGAAGGCCCTGGCGACGAGGTTGCGAGAAAGTATCCTTGACCAAGAGAGGAGACCCTGGGAACTAGGTTGTCCTATTATTTGTGAATTAATTACCTACAGCTAATCATTGCTATCTCGAACTTGTACAATTTTCCTTTGATATGCTTCTGATGCTACAGCACTTCAACTAGTTTTTGTTTCTTAGTTGGAGATAGGGATTCAACTGTTCATTGAAACATCTTTCAAACGCACCACTCGTTTCCATAGATTATATCCTTCTAAATATCATGAATGACACGAATTAAACAAATGAAGCCATGGATGTACTATTTTGTTTCCGTTTTCGCCTTAGTTTTAACAGCGGTTTCGATCGCGAAGATCTTTCATACACTCAAGACAGTGTTTGACAACATTTCCAAACCCCTCGAAGTTCGTCGAAAATAACTCTCTTCTCGGTGTTTGGGAATGTGGTCAAACACGGTCTTTCGCGTTTGATACTTATTACTTCTTATATTCTTATGTTTATGCTACGCCACGTTTGCATTTACACGAAAACATATTTAAATTAAATGTTAAATTGATGGATTGATTAATTGAAAATTGAATCCCTGATTGGTTGATTGATTAATCGATTGATTGATTAATTGTTGTTTGAAACTGAATATCGCTCGATACCAGGCGCACGAGGCCAACAAACCACATACTGTAGTTGTGTCACAGGAAATCTGTCCGGAAGACAGCTAGAAAGAACTTGCTGACCAGTATATATGAGTATCTTCATAACTTGCTGAATAATGACAATGAGTACATGCACGTGGTTTCTAGCAATAGACTTTTCACAACGTCTCTCTTCTTTCATTGAGCAGCGGGCGAGCTATCATCACAAAGGGAGTGTAAGCGCACACTTAAGGGGAGCAGGAGCAATCAAATTTTAGCCTTTTTTAAACAAATAACTTGTTTAATATGATTATAACAGCTGAATTTCTAGTTTTAATTGATAATTAAGCAGCTGTATTAATGTTATTTTTATAATTTCTTTTTTAAGTGTCCTCAATTAGTAGAGGGTCTTTACCCCCGGCTAGATAAGCCCGACACTTGAATAAAGTCATTGTTGTTGTTGCCGCGCGCTCTGAAAATCCTCGCGCTCAGCGATCGCTTCGCTCCCGTTCTTTCAACTTTCAAAAACAAATTAAGAAAACTAAGAGACCGTGAACAGTCCAGCCAAGGAATGACTTGAGAAAAAAAAAAGGAACTGACAAAACACGCTGGTAGTATTCTAAAATGTGCTTAAAATGGACTTAGTAACAATAATCCTAGCCTGCGAACGCCTCCGTCCTTCATTACCTAATATAACCGGCCTGGAGCAATGAGATGATCTGAGAGGCGGCTTTATTTGCAAGCTACAACACTTGCAGTTTCTATAAGAGCGGGGGTGAAATTAGAAATCAGAGGTAAAGAAGAGCTCGAATAATACTTCGCTTTGGTGGTTTTTCTTCCCTATATCAAGAAAGGTATCATTTGGATATTCATTAGATTCTGGTTCATACGTCAAGAGGCGTTCTTGAGTATATTTTACCCTCGGGATTAAGCACTAGGAAGACCCTAGAAGGAGGATCACCTTACCGGCTTACATGTACATGTACTTACCTACCGTTAACGCTAAGGAATATCCTAGCACCATGTTAACTACCTTCGCTCGGAAGATCCTTTATAGTATTGTGAGGGGGCGGGTAGAGGGGGACAGTACTAAGGCCTAAAAAACGAACAAGTAAACAACACGACCGAGATTTCTGCATGTAAACCAAACGAAAAGTTGTTAGGTCGCCTTCTAGGATCTTCTCCCCACCATATGAAGGACAGGACTGTGTAAAACGCAGGCTGAGGACTGCAGACTGAGGACCGGGGGTAAACTGCAAAGTGCAGACTAAGGGTAAAATGTGGACTGCGGATCAGGGATAAAACGCAGATGACTAAAGACGTTTTTAGTATATATCGTTGGGTTTTTTTTTCCATTATTGAGCGCTAACGCCGTAAACAGAGTTATTAGCCTGTTAGCAGGAGCCATAATCGGGGACGGAGACCGTAAGCGCGCGCCATTTCAAGTATTGGGGTTGTCGCCATGATATGAGACAATAATTCTATTTTGAGAACAAATTGCGCCATCACCTGCGGCACACGCGCGTACACGCTGCGAGGATTTTTGCGGATGTCGCGCGGGGAAATGGCGTCCGAAATTCCCGAAATTTTTCATGTTTTTGGCCCACAACTCAACGCGTTCACGTCCGTTGGAATTTTGCTTAAGTATTTTCGTCGTAAGCTGCTCCAGTTTGAGTGAAGTAAGACAATGTCAAATTTAGGTATGTTCCGCTGTAAGCTTATATATATCGCTGATCAAGTTGTGTTCCGACGGATGCTTCTTTTCCATGAGCTGAACATTACTCCACTTTAAAATTTCTCATATGTTGAAAATTAACACCTTTTCCATTACGCTGCAAAAAACCAGCTGGATATATTTAGATATAGCAGAGCTTTAGGACTTCATAGTTTCCTTACTCCTCTTGCCACACGCTTGCGAGGAATTTGTCAGTCTATCGCGACCGAAAAGTAAAACAAAATAATTGCTAGTTTGAGTTTCGCGTGAACTGTAAGCAACGCTTGATGTTTCATCAAGACTTAGTAACTTTACGTCCGTAGATACTGCTCAGTTTTATTCGTGTAAAAATCCAGTAAATTATCTGTTGTCGATGAATGAGAGCGCCCGCCGATGCGTGTTTTGTACAGTCAATAAACATGACAAATTGTACTTCCGCCGCACTTTCGTGTGAAAGCGTACATAGAACTCAAACAATAGCTCTATAGTTTTTAAATATGTTTAAGACTGATAAATGTTTGAGAACATATTAAAAGCTTAGCTAAAAATATGTGAATAAAGCAGAAATAATCAGCAAAGTTACGATGACGCTTTCTTTAATCAACTTGGAAGAACCATTTCGATTTTGTTGATCGAGTTATCAAAACTCCTTGTCTATTTTCATTTTCGCAGTGTAAAACTTCACTATACTTATGTTGAAGAAACACACATGATGTTAGTAGCCTTTTTTGCGTTCGTGAAATTTGTTGCAGCATCTCAGCACAAAAGATAACGAAAGAAATCTTTGTCAAGATTTGTTGACAATTGAAAACACCGACTCGGACTTGAAAGTGCACGAGCTGCACTATGCAAATGAGCTAATTGTACGCGTCAGACTTTCCTTTCAAAAACTTTTGCAAACTCACCAAACAAGCAGAAACAATAAGAAACCATCAAAACAGGTTTTATTTATAATTAACCAAACTCGCAAATTAACTCGATACCAGAGTAGAGAGTTTTCTTGCTGTATTCCTAAGTCAGAACAAACGCAAAAACATACGCGTAAGCTTACAGTAGCGTGAGCAGATCTCATTATTCATTCCCAGCGCGAGATTGAAGTCTTGTTTTCGACCCTGAAAAACCCACCTTTTCCGTTAGCTCAGAGCATAAAACTACATATAAGCGCAATGGTTCGTATTCCTTGCCTTATTCCCTGCCATCGCTGTGAAAAATACGCAAGAGAATCTCTCAACTCTCACCATTTGATCACGCAACGTGACAACATCCACGCGAGAGCCCCTGACATGTGCGTGAATCCGCGCAGATATATGACGTCAGGATGGCGCAATTTGTTCTAAATATAGAAAAATTGTCCCATATCATAGGTGCGCGCGAATCCCGAGACTTACGGTCTCCGTCCCCGATTATGGCTCCTGCCTGTTAGCTAATTTCCAGTTCGCCTGTTTCCGTTTATCACACTCATGAAAGTGGTAGACTACGAGTAGTCCCTCTTTCGCTTCGTCCGTCGTGCGTGACGCGAAAGAAAAACGCGGGGAAAAAATGGCCGCGCGACAGTCGGCATTTTACCCCTGGTCTGCACTTTACATTTTACCTTTAGTCTACATTTTACACCCAATCCGCAGTCTGCAGTCCTCAGTCCGCAGTCTTAACCTTTCTGGTTGAAGGGGTCAAAGCTGACTCAAACTAGACGGCCAGCGGTTAATCGCGGTAAAATTCAAAATGGCGGACACGTTTTGTTGAAAGCTCTTCTGTCAACTTTTATTTTAAATACTACGAATCAAAAAGCTCTTTTTATGGCCAAAGAAAATGATTAACCTCTGTAATGATCCGATAGTGTTGGAAAACTGGTCAAGTTTTCGTAGAAGACATGTACCATCACCCCAGTAGAGCGGCAAAAACAGGACGAGTGGTTGCTAGGGATGTAAGTTCAGTTTATATCCATCACTGACCTGTTGGGATGATGTTGAATCTCTGTAATTCTTTATTTTTTTGTAATCCTAAGCACGCTTTACTCTTTAATTTTTATTTAGGGCGCAAATTTTGGCTTGCAGTATAGCTTACAAGCTCAAGCAACTCCAGTGATCGAAAGACCTCACGGAAAACAGGTTTATATAAATTCTTAACTTAATTAAGCTATATTGTTTAATTCGCCGAACGGAATGCCATTGAGTTTAGGAACCTTTCTCCTTTGTGTTACCACATTTGAATGTGCTGACCTGCTGAGACTGATGCAACAATTGAGCTGCCTATATGTACATAATTTACATCGTGGAATATGATATGCATTGATGAACCTTATAATTCAAGCTTAACCTTCTAGGCTTTGCATTTTTGTCAAGACTGACAATAATTTTTAATTACTACTGACAATAATTTGTGTTCCTCACGTAGTTATCCACGTATTAAAGCCATTTTGGTGTCACACATTAACTGATGTGACATGCATAGCCAGACAACAAAGGAAATACTGCTGATGGTTGTTTGCACATTGTGTTTACATGAGGCCATTTATAATTTGCATCAAATGAAAAATTGCTAATAAATTCCTTTTAGCCTCTTCCAGGCATTCACTTAGTTGGGGTGCAGCAGAAAAAATGGTGCACAAAAAATAAAGAAGAGGAGTGGTACAGGAAGGTGAGAGAATCCCACCAAGCCTCTCTCTCCTTTTTTTCACTCCGTTGTTTTTTCACGCTGTTCCCTATTTAACTGAAGGCCTGGAAAATGGTAAATTCCTTGGAGATGAAAAGTCAGTGACTCGTATACACTCTATGACACATCTGAGATGACAAATATAGTTAAGGACTGATCCCTACAATAACATGCAAACTCTGAAGTTTAATACTCACTGAACAAATTTCATTTCATGCTGCTGTCAATCATAGTAATATAAAAATACAGTCAGTGGATCAGTGTAAAATCTACCAATCACAACCTGTAGATGTGGCTTTTTGAACTCCTTGAAGGTAACTTCTGTCCCCTGAGTGGTCCACTAAGATGATTGACAGCAGCAAGTAATGCAACCATTCATTTTCATTGAGTGAAAGGCACAGTAACTCATAAAGAGTGTAAGTTGTTTTGTTACAGTATGTGTTTTAACCCAGCCTTAACATTCTCCCTGTATTTGAAATGTACATAGGGTAGTCCTGAATGGAAGCAAAACCCATACAGTCGAGAGGCTGGTCCCCTGACGAGACCAACATCAAACACAAGGGCTGACAATCAAGCAAAATACCGTCATACAATATCACCTCCTCAAGACATTGAACGTCCTTCTTTTTTGCGTAAGTAATCAAGAATTTTGTGTTCTTGTCACTAATATGATTATACCTGATGTCACTCCAATTACCTTTTGAACTTTGAATATTAGACTTTGTAATAATTATACATTACATAGAGTAAATCCCTATTCAGTGTACGGTAGATATAAAAATATCTGCACTGAGTGATTTTCAATTGAGTGTTGGAAAATGTTAACCAAAGCCAAACCAATTACTTGCCAATTAGATTAATCAGCCAATCTCAAACCACAGTAAAACCAAAGCAATTGCCTCGTTACTTTCAACACTCAATAGAGCGGTTTTCAAATGAGTGTCATAAAACCAAAACCAAACCAAACTAAGTTGTCTTTTTTTTTACCAAAATTTTACACTGAATTTTAGTCTTCATAGCTAAGTGAATGGCAAGAAACATTATGTATATTGTGCATGATAAATTAAAAGAATTAACATAAAGCTTCAAGTGACCTTGTCTGGTTTTACTGCAGAACTAGTTTCGGGGTGATGTAATGTTGAAAGGTAAAATTTTCAAGTCTTTCAAGCAAGTGCCTATAAATAACTTGATACTACTACATGTACCTCTTACTAACCGAGTTTGAGGACCAAATTGTCCCATTGATTTATAGCCTAAGCACGAAACGCGCGGGCCATAATAGAAAGGGATAAACGAGGATCTGTAACTTACAGGACCAAGAAAACAAGTTTAGTAAGATATTTAGTGTAACTCTACTGTGTGCCTGATGGATTCGGGAATGATTTCTATTGACACGAAACGGCTTCAAATTTCTGATGCACCTCAATAGCAAAACAAGAAGATCTGTTAGATCTTGTAACCGCGCTTTTAAAATTTAACTGTTTTCTTAGCACTACAGTCGCAACGCAGTGTACATTCTAAAGCAATCCTTGATGATTCATTGATTACTGTAGACACCACATTACTTGATCAACACAAACTGTATTATTGCACCATCAGTCGTAACCGGTGTGAAATCTCCGATGACGTAATAGTCTTAATCTGGAACTTTCTTCGGGATATGTATGGGCATGAAGATACGAACACTATTAACAACAGCTTTCTTTCTTAAAAGTCACGATTAAATTAAATTGTTTTTTCCCTTGAGTAAAGGGCTAGCAAAGAAGTCACACAAGTCACATAATTCAAGAATTGCGTTATTCACGGCTATCTTTAGTACGGTGGTTATTTCCCAATGACGTAATCCTTGCACGTTCTGACAAGTTCTTTGCTTGGCTTGCAAATATTTAATTTTCCTTCCGATCTATGAACTCGCTGCGATGAAACAGCCAAAGAATTTACTTCATTTGCCTAAAACCACAAGAAATACTCGCAAAATTACAAATAAATTAATGAACGTCGCTTCTGGCGAAATAAACTTGCAAAGTAAACACGATCTTATTTGTCACGTACCGAAAGTGAAAGCTGCAACGTCAACGCATTCCATGGCTGACGTAATACCTTTTTTTAGCGTATTTATTATTCCCTTTAAATCCAACGCTTTGATAAAACGAAAGGAAAATATATTTTATCCACAAAAAAGAAAACTATCTGTAAAATTGTCCGTGTATTTATGTTTTAACAGCTTCTGGCGCAAAAACATCACACGTTGCGTGACTCAAAATTTGGCCGAGCGGAGGTCTGCGTCTGGTCACCAACAAAAAAAAAAATAATAAACCACGGGTAAACCTAGAACCGCGCTCGGCCCATGGCCGCGCGGTTAACAAGTCAATTTGAAATCGTTGTAAAGTGACTCTTAAGTCATTAGCAGGTTTTAATGCACAATTTCTGATGTAAAAGAAAGTTTTAAAGTTTTACTTGCTAAAAAGTGAGGAACATGTGGCGATAAATCATGAAACATTTTGGCAACAAAAGCAGCTTTAAATTTTAGCAGGCCGTACAGTAGAATATGGCCTGCTAAATTGGCCAATCACAGTGTATGCACTAATTGAGAGATATAATAAAGTGTAAGTTATTTACCACTTTTGGACAGCCAGTGTATGATTAGCCAATGTATATTTTTATATTTTTGTCAGAATATTCTCATTCAAGTATGGATGCAACACAAGACTCCAAACAGCATTATGCCACCCCCTCCTTCCGAGAACTTCACAAGGTTCAGCGTCAGGTTTTGCAGCCAGCTGCAGCTTATGTCGCAGACCAATCTACCACTTCGATAGGAGCAACCACAAGCCAAGCGAAAGTGACCCAGGAAGGTGCATATGATGACGGTCTGCAGGGACGGCACTCATTTAGTGCTGGATCACAAGCTCAGTCCAGAAATAAAATGCAAGTGTTCTTGCCAGGTGAGAGTGTCTGTGTGTACAAAAGGGGAAAAAAGTTTAAAATAATAAATGATAATGATTAAGTTAGGATTTATTTTAAGTACAATGTAGATGTGCACTGTTTGAGTTCTGCTGACAAGCCAAGTGAGCCATACAACTACCCTTACTAATCCAGATGTGGATATTAATTATGTATGCATGATTGTACATATGTAGCCTTTTGGGAGACATGTTGGCCTAATGGCTACTTTTCTGGATCCTGGATTGAGTGGTACTGGTTCCAGCCCTGGCTGGCTTTTTGTTATTGGGTTCTTTGGCAAGGCACTTTACTATCTGTACCCTACCCTGCAGACTTTCCCTTTACTGAACTCATGTACACGTACAAAGGAAGGTCAAGTGCCAACAGTCTCAAATATTTGTTTCTCGATGAGTTCATCCCACTCTCCAAATGAAAGTAAATAATTGTTGATATAACCCTATAGCACATGTAGGTCTCAAGCAATTCTCATTTTTTGTCTATTCAGGAGACAGGGTCATATTTGCCGAGTCACCATCAGCACCTGGTGTACCTATTGTATACAGACTTCCTGAGGAGAGACAGGCAAACCCTGACAGGCTTAACCTTGACAGGTACAATGCCAGATTGTTTAAAATATATTTTAATAGTGTCTAACTCTCTACCTTCATATCTAGCTGTTTCTCATGGCACTGTACAGTTTAGAAACTACTGGATGGTATAAATTTATCATGTCAAATGCTGCTACAATCTATAAGAAAGCACAGGCTGTAAGAGAGTGTACACACCAAATAAATCCTTAGCTCTATAGAAACACAGACCTAAGGCAAGCTGTTGATGTAAAAAAATTGCATGTGCAAAGCTAAGAGAATTCTTGTGAAGCAGTACATTTTTATTTGAAGAAGGAACTGACTAGTTTAACAGCTGTGAACAAGTGCACAAATTGACACTTGTGCAACAATTATTGAGGCCCTACTTTCCCAACTGATGGCATCAGACACTTTATAAAATCTTGTGACTATTCTTAGATTATAATATTAGTTTATTGTTATAAACATTGTAAATATCATCCAGTAAAATTAAGTTGTCTAGTAATGTATTTATTCAGCTTTCCATATACATGAGTATGTATGAAGTCTTAGGTCTTTCCAATTTGTAGACTCCCTGTACATAGCCATCTAGACGATTGACACAAATATATTTGTTGTATAATATTTGTTGTATTGCATTGTTTATGCTTCCATTGAGTCATAGGGATACTTATGGATGTTTGGCTGAACTCAGAAAAGTTGTGGGAACTTCTTTGCAGTTTGCAACTTCCCACACCCTCCCTTGTACTCCAAACTTTCATTTGTATTTCTATAAACAATAGAAACATGGAAAATGTTTTCTATTTTGTAAACAACAAATTTGACTTCAATACTTACACTGTGTATGTAATTTTTTATTTATGTGAACTCAGATTTGACTTTGGGCTTATTAAAAAACAGTCATTGCATCACAGGCTTTTCTCATGTTGTTTTTCCCTCTTACAGGAGAAGATTGACAATCTGTCCCATTCTTGAAGGTGAAGACTACCTAAGGCTGCTCAACTTTCAACACAATCTCATCAGCAGGATTTCCCACCTTGAGAATCTCAAGAGACTAATCTTCCTGGATTTTTATGATAACCAGATTGAAGAGATTTCAGGTCTGTCTGCCTTGCGATCTCTCAGAGTCCTCATGTTGGGAAAAAACAGGTAAATGAATTTCTGTATAAACATGTATGTAGTACATCACTTCAGCTACACATAAGTGCCAAGATTTTGCACTCTTTGCTCCCTTGCAAATAATGCCCTTGTCAGTGTAGAAATACAGTGGATAACATTTTCCATGTTTTTTTTATCAATTTTTAGAAATAGCCCAATAGAAATATGTGTTGATTGCTTTCAAATCATGTTTCTTTTAAAGAAATAGAAAACATGTGCTGTGTTTCTATCGAGTTATAGAAACACAAGGGGAAGTTTGGGAGAACGAGAAATGCTGTGAGAACATAGGCCGCAGGCCAATGTTTCACAGCTTTTTTGAGTTCTCCCAAACTTTCACGAGTGTTTAATCTATAACTCAATAGAGACACTGGGAACATGTTTTCTATTTCTTTTAGAAAACACTGCAACAAAAAAAGGAAAACAACTTGTTAACTTTGATTATCAAAATGTAAATTCTCTTTGCTCACACCATCATCACGTCAACAACTCATGCTAGTTCTGTGTTTCTATCGAGTTATAGAAACATGGTTTTTAACCAATCAGTGCAGGTATTTTCTTAGGACTGTTTTCTAAAACATGATAGAATGGTGGTGCAAGCAAAGAGAGTTCACATTTTGATGATCAAAGCAAACTAGTTGTTTTCTTTTGAGTTACAGAAACACTTGTGGAAGTTTGGAAGAACTTGAGAAAGTTGTGGAAACAATCACCTGTCGGCTCATGCTCCCACAGGATTTCTTGTTCTCCCAAACTTCCACTTGTGTTTCTATAACTTGATAGAAACATGGAGGAACATGTTTTGTATTTCTTAAATATAAACACAAGTGGGAGTTTGGAAGAATGAGGAGTGCTGTTGGATTACAAGTCACGTGCAGATGTTTCCAGCTTTGTCAGAACAAGTATTTATACCATGCTGCTGTTTTTTTTTTTGCATTTTATCTTTGCCAGGGTATACACTTACAAGTCAGACCATAAGCAAAAAGACCAGCTGCAACCAATCTATTATTTTCAATTCATTATTTTATTTTTAAATGATAGGATTAGGAAAATCAGTAACCTAGAGTCGCTCACAAAGCTTGATGTGTTGGATCTTCATGGCAACAAGGTAAGTTTACTTGAAAATAATCCACGTACCTAAATAAATCATGCAACTCAGTTTATATTTGTTACCAAACATTTCATTAGAAAACAAACTGAGTTGTGTTTATTTTTACTGCTTTAATAGGAAAATACATCATGTACATATTATTATAGTATTTTCATTAAAATCTCAGTTGATTCTGCTGAAGGGATCGCTCGCATTCTCTGTACTTGATGTTACGAGTGCTAAGATAGAAATGTAAATTATTCAAGGAGAGCAGAGGAACATAAAGTCAAATATTATATACACTGTATTACATGTAATTACAGAAACAGTTTTCAGCATGTTGGGAGCTTATGTATCATGATGTTGCTTCAGACACTATTGACACCTGCATTTACATGTACATGAAAGGTGCTAATGTTAGGTTCGATTACCAGCTGCTGTTCAAGAAAGGAGCCTACGCTCCTCCCTCAAACTCTCAGAAGAGAACGTAGACCAGACTTGAGAGAGACGTGGAAATCGAGCGTATGCTGAGGTTCAACATTAGCAAATATTTTCTTTGAGTGGTGGTAACATTAACCCGCCCAACTCAACCTTGCCTGAATAGGACACCACCTTGATTAATACATATATATCTTGTTGACCAAAGGACAAGGGCTGTACTGGGAGAATATTGGCTCAAGGTCTTGACGGTACAGACCAAGCACAGTGTGGTCTATACGAAAAGGCCAAAGGTCGATATTCTCTAGTCTGGCCCCGAGCAAAGTTGGTTAATGATAGATTTATTCCAAGACTGAAAACGTTTAGCAAAAATCTAACAATCATGGACAAAAAAGACACCATAAACGGTAAGTGTGTAATTCATATTGAGAGCTGACTAAGTGTATACTGAGGTCCAACGGTTTTGTTGACTGAAAAAAAGAAGCAAAAGAAAAGTTGGATGAAAGCAATAAAGTTTAAGTTAATTCTCTTAGAAAAGTAAGCTTCAAAATTTGGGTAGGTTGTGCAGGCTCATTTGGGAAAACGCCTGGTACAATACTTGGCAAATAAAGACTGGCAATAGAGGAACGTCCTAGCTGACCGGTTGATTTTAGTTAATGGCGTTCTGAGGTAACTTAGTCATGTCAACATCTACTTTAAAGATAGCGTTTGCCCCTGCAATATTTCAGCGGACAACTTTCTTTCTTGTGCTCTCTTTCCCACAGATAATCAAGATTGAAAATCTTGGTCACCTCACCGAACTCCGGGTTCTAAACCTGGCTGGTAATGAAATTGTCCATGTTTGTAATGTCAGTGGAATGAGAGCTCTGGCTGAACTGAATTTGAGGAGAAATAAAATTTGCACTGTGGTATGTGATTCTTATTCATTTCTTTTTCTGTAAATTAATTCCATGGTGTTTGTTAGAGATCAGTTGTTTTAAGGATTTTAGTGTCTCAAATAGTGGTCATGACTTATTGCAGAATGTCATGGAATTTACTTTCTTTCTCTTGTTTTGGAGTTTTCTCATAAATCTCGGCTTCTGTTTGTCCATTGTCAGATAAACTAATAAAGAAAATTGAATTTATAAAAGGTTAAGTATGTCTTCATAAGGGAAGAGCATTGTTTCGTGAACATTTTTGTTGCTTTGCAGGAAGAGGTTGATCTGCTACCAAATCTACAGAGGATGTTTCTCAGTTTCAATAGCATCACGAGGTAAGGCTGTTAGAGAGATTCTGTAAGTTTACAAGCAATGCAGGAAACGCCTTTTGCGGCACCAAGGACGCTTTAGAAATCCAAAAGAGAGTATAAGATGATTAAGTGATCAGAAACTACCAATATAAACCAGTTTTTAAAAATTAAATCTCAATCCAGTGCTTCGATTTAAGTTTTCTTTCTTCATCATTATTAACTAGAGTAGGTCATTCCAGTGCCAGCAAATGACCTCGTTGACAAGTGCTTCGCAAGTTAAGAGTCTTCCTCGCAGGATTTAAGTAATTGATCATCTTTTTCCTCTGATTTTTGTTCAGTTTTGATGACATTATATGCTTGTCGAACTCCACTTCACTGAATGAGCTGTCCATGGATGGAAATCCCTTCTCAACCGATCCTTCTTACAAGCAGGTCATACTCAGGAATCTGTCAAACATACGGCAACTGGACATGAAGAGAATATCAGTAAGAACCGTATGAATATTACAGATACATACAAAACGTATGTGTAACAGGGGTTTACATGGATTTACCGGGCAATAAACCATGTTATTATAGGTATTCTACAGTTTACAGGGACACTCAAGAAACTATGGGATGATATCTATTATTGTGAGATAGACGGGTGGCTATATGTTTGTCTATACATCTAATAGACATGGCTCTTGTTTCGCTACAAAATCCTATTTTCTTTTGTTGAATCTCCTGTCTCCTGTCCTCTAATCGATTTTGAAGCTGCTTTCTGGAGAAGCGATGATAATTTTCCCGCCACCCTCAGCACCTCTTGTATCAGAGTTGTACATTTTTCTCTGAGATGTGATTGGTTTGTAGTTTTTCATTTGTTGTGACCGGACTCTTCATTATCGCAGAATGGGTCAAGGAATGCAATTTTGTTAGCAGTAATTAACACTTAATGACTGGTCCGGAGGGGAACAGTGAATTTTGTTTCCCGAGAATCTCAATGTTTCCCGAGAGGAAGTCAAGGAAAACATTGAGATTCGAGGGAAACAAACTTCACTGTTCCCCAAGGGACCAGTCATTAAGTGATTTGTCATATAGCAAAACAAATGGGTCAAACCGTTGGAAAACAAATAATCACTTTGTTGACAAATGAAGTGCAACAGCGATCAACATTTCGCGGGTAACAGTGAACTGTTTCCCGTTTGACATCATAGTTTTCGCAATGTTGCCCGCTCATGGCATTTGGCGGCAGACAGTTTCATTGTTAGATGTCATGTGACCATGAACTAGCCAATGAATGGGCGCGCTATGGCGGGAAAAACGCCAGCTCTATTACAAATACTAGTTATGCAACGTTTTCGAGTTGTAGACAATGGAACATCCCACGAACAGGAACTGCTTAGTCACAAAAGACTATAAATCTCTTGTTTGTCAGCGGTGTTTCGTTCAAAAATGTCAAGTGGCATGTCAAGTGACATACAATAATGACGTAATGTTTTATTTCCATCAGGAAGAGGAGAAAAGAATAGCCTCAGTTATGGCCAGAAAAGAAGAAGAGAAAAAGAAAGAAATCAGTAAACTGGCTGTTCTCAAGGTAGTTTTTTCAGTGAACTTTCCCTACAATCTGTAACGGAGTTATGGCATCACCGTCTTTTGTCTTAGTTGCTTATGGTGTGATTGGGTTCTTTCAGGAAAAGCGTCGCATTGCTATCAACAATGCACAGAGGCAATGGGAGGTGACCCGAACTAAGGAAATGTAAGTAGTGTCATGTTTATTTTTGCAATGAAACTTTAAGACGAAATCTTCCTAATTCTTCCAGCCTCCCTAGGCTTATATAACTTAACGGTTAACATTTTCCGTTTCTATAAGCTCATCTTTTTGTTTTACAGTGTGAAGACCGAGTCCCGGGATACCCTGGAAACTGCTCCCCAGACCTCAAGTAATGAACTCACCGACTGTATAGAGTAAGTAACCTCGTTCCTCCAAATAGGCAATTAGAGCGTGCTCCCTAATCGCTAGAGATCAAACAGTCACCTGGGCGACGGACCTTCTGCTTTCGTCGCCAGTTTTCGAACACCTGAGCAGGTCATAACTTTGACCACTGCATACAAAACTTTGCTCACTACATTGTACATACAAAACAACCGGAATTTTATCGCCTGATTTTAGTCGCAAAGAACTAGGGTATTTCGCAATTTGTTAAGTTCCACTATCGTAACCTAATATTTGCTCTTCACATCTGAGCTCGCTAAACCAAGGTTATTCTTTACACGGTACAGTACTCATCTCTGTGAATGTATTTTAGTACAAGGGATACTGCGCCCTCCCCTCTGAGTATCTGTCACCTTGCTGAACTGGACAACGACACGTTATACTTGTATGGCCCAGGCTCCTTGGACGCGCTGGATCGTAACTGGGGTAACCAGGCCGTGCAGGCTGTCAGTGCGATCTCCTTCAAATTCATCGACTTTGACAACATTGTTCCTCAGCTGTACAAGATCAGAGCTCGATTTCCCTCCCTGCTGGTGAGTATCTTAGGGATGATGCAATAGGATTAATTTCTTTACAAGAACTTTCCTTAGGCAGCGGTACTTATTTCAAACAGTGAATCTGGTAACCTGTGAACGCTGTGCGAATTCCAGCTGCTGAAAGCAGAAATTGCGTGATGTAGAAAATGTTTCATTTCATTTCATTTCCATTAAATCTTTTTTGTCCTGAGGTGACATTGCGACGTAATTAACCAGAAATGTCAGTCATCTTCCGCCCTTAACATTACCCCCAGGTGTGATTGGAAAAATGGCCGCGCTATGAACAAAAAAGAGGAGCTAATCGTGATCTAGATTTACCCTAGTCTGTAAATAAAAGTCCTAACTTAGCTTAGTTTGTATCAAAGAGCGATGAATAATCTCGGGGCAGGACGAGGTGATAACCAAGGCTATACTGAATGAAATCTGGATTTTTATTTCTTCGTCTTCGTCAACAGGGCCTTACATTTACAGAGACGAATATCAAAGGTTTGCAGCAAATCAATTGTTTGTCTCTTTTACGAAGACTTGAACATCTTAATATCAGCAACGAGGGAAATCCTATAACCTCCTTTACTTTGTGGAAACCTTACGTGCTCTTCCGTTTGGCTCACTTCTCTCTCAGAAAAATCAACGATGTAGAGGTTAGTTTAGATCATACTAGGCTGCTCTCGTGAACATGAACGCAAAAAAGTTGCATGTGCGAGAAGGTGCTGGTTTTCTTCTCGTGTAGGCCGCTCTCTTGTCTCGTCCTAATCCATTTTCGTCTTACCCCAACCCCCCCCCCCCTTGCTCCGTACTGTTTAAACATGTATCAACATATCTCTTTTGCGTTATTCTCTGTTACTAAAATATGACTGTAAATGGTTTGAACCTAGGACTACCAGTAGGTCCTATAGTGTGATTGTCTAGAAGTACCCTCACCCAGACGATCACATGCGCCATGCAAACTAAAATACAATTTATGCTTAAGCTTGTTTGATTTATAGGATCCTTGTTTCAATCGCAAAACCATTTTTTTAAGGGTATCATGCCCATCCACTTATAGAGCATATTTTCCTGGAACGCCAAGCAAAAACTAGAAGGGTACTCTGGTGTTACAAATATTGTTTTTTTTTTTATTGGCTGATTTTCCAGGTGACAGCTGAAGACAATGTCAATGCTGAGAAACTTTTTGGAACCTTGGCTCACATCACGACATCTCAGCTTCCTCAGTCCAGACTTCTCACCATGTTAGGAGACTCACGGTCAGTTCAGTCTAGTCATTGACAACGGTGCACTATTTTGCAATAACTGCAGAAATTCTCGCGCGCTCATTGGCTAATTTTCATTGTCAATAAGCGGACAGACACATGAATTTATAATTTATGCGTTGCGTCAACGAGCGACAGCGGGCAATTTGACGATTTGTTATCGTAAAAAACAAATTGACGTCAGTTTTTCATGCGTCCGTCTAGTTATTGACTCGTGAATCCACAGCTACTTTGACAATGTTATGATGAAATTCATGATCAATAACAGGACAGACACATGAAAACCTGACGTCAATTTGTTAAATGGTTGCACAATTTCTTCAACTGGTTTGAGACTAGTTATCAAAGTAAATAAAAGGCATAATGGACGGTAGACGGTGAACGGTGGACGGTAAAAGCTATACGAGGGAACTCTTTGTCACTGAAAACTAAGGTGCGATCTTCCGACGGCTACGGATGATTGGCATTGAAAACCGTATTGTCCCATCAAAACGACATGATGAAAGTCCTTTTCTTTTCTAAACAAACATGAAGACAATGCTAAAGTTTTTTTGGCCTGTTCTTCTTATTTCGAGAATGCTGGGTTTAATTTAACAAAGAACAAGCTATGAATTGCGCCATTATCCTTGCGTCCTTTTCGGAGACAGGTGGCCAGCGCGTTGCCGCCGGTTGCGTGCGGTCCACGCTTGCAGAGAAAGAATGTTTCACTTGGTTCATTTGTTACGATCTGTTATTGCTTCTGGCGTATGAGATCCCTTTTCGTGAATTGTCAATGCGGTTTCCAGAGAGAAAAGAAGCCTGGTTTAATTGCCTTTCCTATGACCATACATTTATCTTCAGGACAGTTCACGGTTTTCCCGCCTGCTGAATGCTGATTGGTTAATTCAAATTTTAGAGGCCCTGGGCGTATGCAACGAAAGCTAAAGCCAAGTTTTAACACAATCGTGGATAAGCGTTGATCGTTTTACCAACCAGATCTTAGATATCGCCTCTTCTGTTGGGATTAATGCTTGCTGGATAGACGAGGTGTTCAGTTTCCAGTATTGATTACACGCGTTGACTTCAATCTCTTTCATTTCAGACGAAAACAAGTTCTTGACGCAGATAAGAATAAGAAACCAGAGGGCAAACACGAGAGGTATTCACTTTCTTCATAACTGTTTAAAATCTGCTTCCTAACAGCAAGGTATACCTCATGCCATGTTAAGTGAACTAAATTAATTTTTGGCCATTATACAGGGCTCCTTCCAACGAATCTGTCAGCCGAGCAGGACTACAATACTGGCCAGCGGACTCACAACGGACTCGCCAGGTGCTGTCAATATATCTGTACAGCAGATATTCTGCCAGTTTACAAGGCCCTTGCACTTAGCCATTAAGATACATGTATGTTTACTCAGGTTTATATCCCGACTAAAAATTTTATTGACATCCAAGTTAATAATTGTGCTGTCTGTTTCACCAGGAAGCAGAGGAAAGACGAACATTCGCGGTGAATTACATGAAGGAGATCGCACATACTGCCATACTTACAGAACGTAAGAAAAAGAAATTGAATGAAATATTACCAGAAGTTTTCTGTAAAATGGTGCATTCAGCTGTCACAGACTTAAACGATTTGGACACGTTCATGAAGAACAGCTTTGAAAGAATAAAAAACAAGTAATGTTATGACGGAAAGGCTGGGAAAAGTCAGCCACTGAGCTTCGCAGCAAATTGGTATCAAATATGGCGTGGAATGGACTGGCCTTTGCGACCGCCAAGAAGGACGTATCAAGAAATGGTCTATTGTTCCGGCTCAACATCACACGTTAAGCAAAAATGAATAGCCTTTTGTTCTTGGTAACCCTGAGGGACTTCGTCCGAAGCCAAACCAAAATCGTCGCCGTTGTTCGGAAAACTTTCGGCAGAACAATTAAGCTGCACTTGGGGGTGGGCAGCGTAATTTTTTCTCTCGTAAAGTCAATTCTTACCGGTGTACCCCAAGGCAAATTGACCGCCGCTGTGCGCATCGAGGTGATCACAATTCAAAAACTAATTATCCACATGTGTCGCATTCGGACCACGTCTCTCTAAATACAACCCTCGGTTTAAATCCCTTTTTATTCCAATTCTGACTCGTTTTGATAGGTATGCTGCTGAAAACATTCTTTGTCTGTCATTCGTGCGGCGTTACAACTTTTCTGCTTTTTATTAAGTCGACCGACCTGCTGATTTCTACCGGAAGTTGCGGGGCATGCTGGGTTAAAAATTGGGGGGAACCAGCTCCAGTCTCCATTATAAAAAAACACGCGCGGAGAAAATGGCGTCAATTTGTTTTCATTGTTCGCTATGTCGTCCGCCAGGGAAAAACAACCTTTTTTCTCATACTGAAGCTTGAACTTTGGGCTTTAAATAGACTTTCTTATAATTTTAAAATAGTAAAGCAGGTATACTACTCCCCAGCTTGAAGATAAATCGTTTAAATCACCAGCTCTGACAGAAGTTCGTTCGCGGCCCGGCGTCCTTGTTTCTAAATCAGTTAAGCCGACAACTTTGTTTGTGTTTGAGACCGACTGAGGTACACAGAAGCCTTACATTACTAATAAAATTTTAAAAACGGTGATGCTAACACTGTGGTTTTGTTTGAGATAGTTAACTGCAATGTCGAACAAGAAGCGCGTGTTTACATTCCCCCGATAGGATTTTAATAACCCGCGCGAGGACTCGCAAACAGTTTCATCCATAAATGGCCTTGGAATCTAGCAGAAAGGTTTTGGCAGAATTGCATCTCTGAACAAAACCAAAGACTTAAAGGGGTAAAAATATTACGTCTAATAACCCATAAAAATAATTTCGGAAGTTAAAGTGATACTTTGCGTGACCCCTATCAGCTATACCCTACAGCTACGATGACGTCATCGCCAGATGCACAAAAAGTTTTTGACGTTTGAGCAATACTACTATTACCATGCCCAAGGTCTTTAGTTGTTCCGACTGCGAAAACAACTACCAAACAGGTCGTGGATTAAGGAAACATTTCCAAACCCACCCAAGCCACAAGCGCGAAGAAAACGTAAGAAACCCACCCCTGCAAGCTGCTGCTGCAGCAAATAATTTCCTGGACGTCCCGCACCACCACCGCTCTGCGAGGCTAAAGGAACTTTTGAAACTTTTAACACCAGATGAATTTTCAACTGTGGTTTTGTGTAGTATTTCCAGACATGTGTCAACTTCCTCATTTCTGTTATCAAGAAGTAAACTTACACAGGGCTCAGTTTCCGAAAGCAAGTTGCGAGGAGAATTGGAAGTACTTGTTGCGATGTTAGCGGAGTGTTACCCAGACTCGCTTCTTTATTCCTTGAAACAACAGTCAGTTTCTACCCTTTATTCCAAACCACAAGATGAAGGTATATTCCCGAATTATCACTCCAAGGAAAAACTTTTGACTCCAGCAAAATGCCGAGAATGGGCTCATTTTATTGACGATTTAAACATGCCTCAACATCAACAAGAAAAAGCTGAGCTGGTCGACTTTGTTATTTCACATAAGGATGGAGAGTTTTTTAAGAGGACACTCATGCCAGTCATTTTTAAGAAGAATTTCAATCATTTTGTCCAGTTTGCAGCCGAACTAGTAAGTAATTTTGACACTGGCTACACTAAATATCAAAACATAGTCCGAAATCAGCTTGGTAAAGAACTAGAACATGTTTTCGGAATCAACATCATGGTACCAAAAGATGACGTGTGTGAACAGCTAAAGGCACAAAAGGAGGCTCTGCAAGAAAGTTTGTCACTAACTTTTACTGAACACAATGGCGTTGTTGCAGCGTACACAAACGTTAAAAACACTGTGGAATGGCTACTTAGCAAAAAAACTCTGCAGGAAACAATAATGGTCCCTAAGGAAAAATTACTTGTTTATCACTACATTGATGCATTCCCATGGATGCAGTGGAGTAAGTTCTTTACTGGAGAAACAGCAATAAGAGTCAAATTAGTGGAGCCCCACAACCTGTTAAGCTCCATTGTTACAGTGTGTTCTTGGTTAGGGCCAGATAACTACAACCATGTAAGTAATCTTGGACTAGAAACCCTTCAACAGCTGACCAGTTTGAAGTCAGTTTATCACCCAATTCTGAAGAACATAGAAGTCATTGTGCGTGGTGTTGCAGATGGCTGTCAGCCAAGATCAATTACTGGAAGTTCTTCTGCAAGTTCCACTTATCCAATTCCTGAGTCACCAGAACATCAAAAGCAACTTGGGGATATGAGAGTCATCTGTAATGAGCCTGTGTGGAAAGTAGAAATGACTGAGAAAGGAGAAGAACAGTACAAGACATGGTTGGGAAAGCGAGTAGATAATACTGAAAACAGGTTATTATTTGATTAATGGTACTTTACTAATTGACTTTTTAGAAAGAACAACAGTAGGCCTTTCCAGTGTGAGCAAACATGAGCATCATTCACTTTTTAAAACTTGAGTCTTCCAAATACAAAACACAGGCATGAATGATAATATACATTTATATTATTATACGGTGCAACAGTTACATGTAAACAGTACCCACACACCAATCAAAGAGAAAAACTAATGTAATTCAATGTGGAAAACTTTATTAAGAGGTTTTGCACTACATGTACATGTATTCATTTTGGAAAGCACCCTTCTGTCAATTTAAATTAACAAAAATGTTTACTATCATTTATGGCAGACGAGAATATGCAAAGAAGCACCTTGGTCAAACTGGACATCCTAATGCTTCTCAACTTGACCTAGCAAATTTTTACCCAGCAATGATGCACCAAGCTACAAGAGCTACAGAAACTATTGTACGAAGAATTGGCCAAGTAGCTGATGCTCTCAGACAAAATAAAAAAAAATGGTTTTTAGAAGTACAGAAAGTTGCTCGAAAAGTTTGTTTAAGCAGTTATGATGTCACATTTGATGAAAATGGTGTTTTGGCCTTCTATGAAAAAGCAGAGGAACTCTTGAACAACTCTGGTTTCAGTCCTTCAGTCAGCAAAATATTGGTATGTTTTTGCACTGGCCTGAAAAAAATTTTCCAATGGATTTTAAACACTCCGAAAGAATTAACCAGACAGGAGTATGAATGTCAAGCAAGAGTTCTGTTAGGATTTCAATTTATTTTAATTTTTGGCTCTGAAACTGTTACTGCCACCGTGAAAGAACTGGTTGCTTACACTGGGTTTTAGGGCGAGAAGGCTCTTAAAGATGCCGCCTTGAGTGGACTCCCTTTGACCTTGCACAATTTTAATGACAGCATCATGGAAACCAAACACAAAGAAGCCAAGCAAGGTAACTACATTTACAGTGGTGGGCGAGCAGGTGAAACAGGAAAGATAGACTATCAAAAACGAGTACTCACCCAACAATTCTGTCATGAGTGGGCATCTGTTGAGAACCGAGAGAAGAAAGGGTGCAGCTACTCGTCAGACTCTAAAGTCCACAAAAAGGAAAATGAAGATTTACCAAAACATCTAAAGAAGAAGAAAATGCTATGAAATATATAAATGAATCTGTATAAATGTGAAAAACAAAATAAGTTTTCCCTCCATTCATTTTAAATAACTCCTAGACTACTATATACACTGCATTTAAAAAAGGATGCTTCTCAAGGCTGTGGTCAAAGAAAAATTATCAGGAGCCCAGAAGTTCCTAACCATGGAATCCTGGGTGCCCAACACTTAAGCTTATATGAAAAAAGCATTTTTCCCTGTCACCTAAAGGCCAAAGTTAGTTACCTGTGGCACCCAGGCACTTCTAGTGGACAGCCCTGCTTCTTGTGTATGCTGCTGTTTAGTTGAATATCATGGACACATTCCTAATGTTCATAACACCTATGCTATTTTGTTTAAAACAGCACATTCCTTTTCAAGACACTGAAAGAAAGTCAAGTCAAGATGAACCACCTTATGCTACCTATATATCACCAACTGCTCCTGAAATCGAGGTACATGAAGGCATTATATAAAAGCACTAACATAACAAGTTCATCTGACACACCTAAGAGGTTACCAAAAAATGTCAGGAAATTTTGTTTTGACTTATTTTTAACAGCAAAATGATGTCTCGTAGTAACTAGAAATAAATGATCGATTTCAATGAACTGAGTTATTTGATAGTGCTAGGAATTAGAGCACAGGTTAAAATCAGATCATATTAACTTACCTCTGTTAATTATTTCAGATGAAAGACTCAAATAAAGATGCCGACGGTAGTATTTGTGTTCGTCCTCGGCCAAAAATCGACTCCACATTAACCCAACAGATGACTCAAAACTATCTTCAGGCAGCGAAAACGCATTTCCAGTCGTCCAACGTTGTAGAAATTACAGTCGAAACGGCCAAAGAATTTGCTTCAACATCCAACAGTGGCACGGTAAATAGCTCAACAAACTTGAACAGTATCAAATCAACAGTTCAAAGTCTTAACATCACAAGAGCCGATCCAAGAGTAACACACGAGTTATTTACCATGAAGTTAAACTCAAGCAAACCACAGCAGTCGGGCACATTTGTCATTGAACATCAAAGAGAAAAATCAGCCATCCTTCGAAGAAAATTCGTTATTCCATATGCAGACGTACTAGAATTACACATAGATGACAGAAAAATTATTCTGGACACGTACCAAAGACCGCAGACATTTTACAAAAAGAAAGATGAGTCCGGCCGACAGAGTTCGACAACATGGTCAGAATTCTCCGAAGGTTCCGAGACATGTACGTCTGGGTCAGATGAGAAGACTCGACTTGAAATTAACTTTCACCAGCCAAACAAACTCGTGAATACTCTAATTCACTCCGACACATATCTCCAGATGGCAGCCAACGGGGGATTAGGAGAAAACTACCATCAGCAGAAGCAAGACATCACGGAGCCTGAGGCGTTCCTCCCTGTAGCCAAAAACCCGCAAACAGTACGCGCAGCACAGCTCGCCGTCTTAGAACTGCTTAAACAGCCAGAAGGAAGTGATGTGTCTTGGCTTATTAAAATGTTCGGTGGAATTCATCATCTTTTCAAGCAATCTTTACGCCAGAGTAGTCTTCATATCCCTGTTAGTCGCGTCGAGAAGGAGGAATGACCATTACACGGTAAGAGTTTTATCTTGTCCCGGAGCTTTGAACAGCATTATCCGCTGCTGTATCAGCACAAATAACATCTTTAACTTAATAAATCCGATTTCTTTAAACTGGCCTGGAGTATTGCAAAATTCTCAACAAGCGAAATAAAATAAATGCTGAGCTAAACACGGTAAAAGCCGCCAGTGTTCAATCGCCATGTGTATTTCGTTTCGCGAAACGCTCTCGAATGAATGGACCCCTAAAGCTGTTTGCGAGTCGCGCGCTGATTGGTTGAAATTTGAAGACCTGTCAAACAGAGATCAGCAGGAAGATCCGAGACCATTTCTCACAAACGTTTCGGAAACGTTTGTGAGAAATGGTCTCGGATCTTCGTTCCCCCAGAATCGCGAGTTGGGGTAAAAAAAAAAGTACAGAAAGGAAACAAAAACGTGGTACAAGTCGCGTACTTTATCATTTATAAAGTGTATTTACTGAAAGACTTTCAATGCAACAGTCGCTCAGCCGGTGACGATCAAATCCAAAATCTCAAGTAGAGTCCACTCGGAAAGACTTGACAACTGCCGGGTTGTTACGTTATGATTGAAATGCTGTGGACTGGTGAAACAAGGTCATTGCAGAGTGGATTAATTCGGACATGTCGAACAAGCTTTACTGTTTCACTTCAGATTTGTCTGCTATGCACGTCCACTGGTCGTGGAATGAATTAAAAAATTGAAATTGTTATTTATTTTTCGCAGGGTTATTATTTTTTTTAGTGAAATATATTTTTTTAAAACTCAGGCGAACATGCTTCGGAGAGTGAACCATAACGGCATCCCACAAACCTTATCCTGTTAAAAGTCACAGTTGATTTGTGTATTTACTATTCTTTGGATCTACAAGAATATTATTCTGTAAGAACGACCAAATACTCGAGAACATGCTAAAAAGACACCCTGAACTGTCATTCCAATATAAAGCTAGTATTTGCAGCCAAATGAAGAATGCATGTATACTGTAAAGATCTGGGAATCTGGACAATCAATTTTGTTCAAACACAGCTTAAAACCAGCATTGCCATCACATGACAGTGAATGTGCTTTGTTGTGAAAATCATGACTGAATAAAATATAAAATCATGCTGAAGTAAAACATTTGATGCAACAGTTGTCACAAATTACTCAATGACGCCTGACCGTGATATGACCAAGTACCCGCGCTTGCGCACGAAATGCTTCTAGAATTGTAAACAGCATTGTAGCGATTTATCCATGCACTTAACCATCAAGTAGAGACTTTAACATCCATCACCCAGCCATATACCTGGCATTTGACGAATTTGACGTCAGTGGTTGATATTTGCTGTAAAATCATGTTTAAACAACCGCGGACGGTGATTCTGCTAGTATACGTTGGATCAATAATGATCTAATGGGCTTGACAGAGGAAATAGAGAATATAAAAGCAGAGAGCGATAGAACAAAGGATGATTTTTTAAGAGGTGTACTATATTTCGGCTGACAGTACAATGAGAATTTTACATCGGAAGGCCGGGGGTGTTAATGTATTGATTACGGTATTTGTGTACTGAGAAATACGTAAAACTAAACTGATTGACAGTGTAGATTAAAGATAAGGTAAAATAATGAAATAATAACTTAATAACAGAAATATTGGGGCAAGGAATTTGACATCATAGTAGAAGAGCAGGGGGATTAAACCAGTTGCCCTCGAGATCGTGGTGAAGCTTGAAGTCGCCAAGAGACTACACCAGCCTTTGTAACGCTAGGGCTCGAAAAGAAAGGCCTTCAGAAGTGTTGTGCTGTGTAGGGAACCGTTAGAAACTGAAAAATTTGTAAGGGAAAATTCATGGGGACGAGGTTGCTGTGTGGGAAGTTAAGCTTGCGAAAAGCTAATCGAGGTGGACTTTTTTTCCATTACTCATTTTATCCCAGGCATGCCCTGGGGTAGGGGCATTTGATCGCCTACAATAACCTGAAGGTGAGGCATTCGGACGCCATTTTTGGCCTGGGAGAACGACTGATTTGATGCAACTAAAAGTGGCCAACTAAAAGTGCAAAATGTCAAACACCGGGGGCCTTGACCAGGGGGTATGTTGAAGTTTCAAATTGAGTGTTACACTGGAGTATCGTGAGTAATCTGCGCTGTGGTGATAGCTCTCACCGGCTCGCTTCGCACGGCCACTCCTCTTGCTAATCTCTCATCCCCAGTGTACTCGTTTTCAAAAAAGACCAAATGAAACGACGGCTTCGGGGACGAGAATGCATTTGCTCACGCCGCAATGTTCTATTTCCGCACTCTCTCGAACAGCGACTGGTAATCGAGCCTACTTGAGAGCCTGCTTGTAGACGGAAATTTTCCTCTAACCTTTGCTTGTTCGTGGCGCTCGCATGCGATCACGCGTTCTTATTCTTTTTTGCACCGCCGTGATGAAGTACAAGTTTTGACCGTGTGTCACATGTACAAGCTTTTCGTGCGCGGTCAAGGCTACGCCGCTCATTGGTCGACCATTTGATAATACTATTGTTTCGTTTCAAATAGACCACGTGTTTATCCACACTCCAACGCATTGTTATTGCGGCATTCATAATGCATTCATCTGCTGCAAAAAGTTTCGGGAATTTCTTGGAGTCATTTTTATGTCCATGAAAAGAATATAGTCAAGCAAAAATGTGGTCGGTTTATTTTTCTATGACGTCGAATGGTGAATTTATATTTCGGCAATGTCGGAGCTTCTGAGTTCTGCAATACCAAATTCGTATGCAAATGAAGGTACCGTCTAGCATCGATATAATTATTTTGAAATACAACGATTTTCCGATGTGGCAGATATGTTATGGGCTGTGTCGTGGTAAAAAAATCCGGAAAACCCTCTTTTTCCTGTTCGTGGCGTTGGCAATTGTCGGTGTGTTTGTCAGGCGTTTAAATCGATGCGGCTCATGGAATTCAAAATCAATATATCACACATCGGATCATCTTCCTGCAGATTTATTAAAGCAACTAGGAGTAAGGATTCCATATCTCAACCAAGAATCGTCGCAAGAACCATTTCAACACAGAACAACTCTAATCACAACAAGAGCTTGCGGAGATTATTATTTTCTTCTTGTTCTTGTTTCGTCTGCTCCTGCTAATGTTGAAAGAAGAGATTATATTCGGCGCACGTGGGCTGTTGATAAGAACAATATTTTAAAACCGCGATGGAAGACAGTGTTTCTGGTTGCACAAACGCAAATACAAAATGATTCTCAGTTATTACTGAAAGAGGACGAAGTCCATGCAGATTTAATACGAGCTGATTATTATGATCACTACTGGAATCAAACACTCAAGCTTTTAATGGGCTTCGAATGGGCAGCCAGATATTGTAATTTCTCGTTTCTTTTAAAAACCGACGACGATGTGTTTGTGAACTTTCCAAAACTCATTTTCTACTTAAATGAGAGCACTACTCCGACCGAGAAGGTGTACATGGGTAATATGATAAGATCACCTTGCGCGTCCAGACACGGTAAATGGGAGATATACACAGAGGAATACAGTGAGGAGAGGTATCCCGATTACTGCTCGGGTTTTGGTTTCATTTTATCACGCGATGTGGTGGCTATGTTTGTGGAGGTTTTCGATGTTGTACCAAATTTTAGAATAGATGATGTCTACATCGGTATACTTGCGCATAAAACAGGGATAAAGGCCGTGCATAATGACGGATTTGTGCCTTCGTGTTTAACGAACATCGCTATTGCCGACACGTTGGTGAGGCACGGAACATTGCAATATTGTGGAGACAATCCAACTACAAAGATATAGAACGTTGGCGCTGGCACCTTATATAAGTACGATTCTGAGAAGAAACAGATCGTTCCTCGCGGTGCTTGAAAGGAAACCAGTAGACGTCTGGCTCTCCGGATTCTTCTTTTAAAAATACAGCTTGCGATAAATTGAATAAAAGGTGTAATAAAATGAGGTGAAGTTCAAGAGATGTTTACGAATGTTTACGAATGTTTACTTTAAGAAACGGCTCCCCTTTATTTGATTTGATAGTTTAATCTAGATTACAGGTAGTCCCTCTTCGCTTTAATAGTGCGTCGAAGCGTAACCGTAAATAATCCGCGAGAAAAACGAATTACCGCGCGAAATCTAAAGTCGCGCGGCCATTTTTCTTTCGCGTCACGCAGCGGGTCACGCACGACGGACTAATAAGGATTGACACATTATGCTCCTAAAATCGAGCATTATGCTTTTTGGCACTGCTCCCAAAACGGACTATTATGCTCCAAATTATGCTCGACTGTAACTATTGTAGTCGCATTATGCCGCAAAATTTTTTTCCCGGACCCCGGTGAGTTATAATTATGCCGTAAAAATTTTTTTCCCGGACCCCGGTGAGTCATAATTGTGCCGTAAAAATTTTTTCCGGGACCCCCGTGAAGTGCGATAATAGTAATGGAAACCATGTAGAACATTAAAATAGCTTGAAATTTTGTAGTTTTAACTTAATAAATGGACAATAGTAGCTCTAAAAAAGGAAATAACTGTTATGTTGCAAAATGGCACTATTATGCCGCCAAAAAAGCACTATTATGCCGGCAAAATGCACTATTATGCCGGCATTATGCTCGATGCTCCACATATAGTATTATGCTCGAAATTATGCCGGCATAATGTGTCAACCCCTACGGACTAAGCTAAATAGGGACTACTCGTAGTCTATGTTTAGTCTGCCATGAACACTCTGCTGATTCACAAAGACGCCTTGCATTCACAACACAAAGTTTTATACTGCGGAGGCACTTAAATATTCTTAATTGGCTTCAGGCATTAGCGGAATACACTCAATATTACAGAAGCAAAAGAGGAAAGATTTTCGTATAACCCCATACATTTATTATGCATGCAGAATTATTAATTATGTATGCGCTCTATTGTTTTTGAAGACAATAGCAACTCCCTAAGGTATTGAATATATACATTGATAATTACTACTTACTGTGTGAATAAAAGAGGATTTGACTGCGCGTTGTCTTTTCGCCGATTCTTTTCGTCCCCTAGCTCCATTCCTCTCTCTTTTTCTTCTCCATATTACCCAGGCTCCTTACGGATTTTTTTTCCTTTTTGTTTCTTGTACCCCATCAGGTCTCGAACCACTTACCTTTCGCACACCTCTCGCTTACCAGTCTCTCTTCTACACCACTACACTACGAGGTTCAGTTGAGAATTACCCCTTTAAAAAATAATTTTTATTTTACTTGACTCGTTCGCATTCCAAAAAACTTAACATTACAATTTACTTATTCATGTGTTTAACGCATGTTGCACGTTGCACGAAAATATGCATCGCATGTGTGGGTCCCTGGTGAATAAAATGGGGGGGGGGGGGGGTGATTTCCTTCTTTCTCCCAATCGCTTCTCACAGTCAACCACAGCCTAAACATCGTAGACCCAGACACAGGTGCGCACACCCAGCACCTAGAAAATACATGGTGGGGAGTCAAACGAAGTATGCCTCGTACAGGAACATCCAAAGATCTCTTCGAAAGCTATCTACAGCAATGGTTGTGGCGTCAGCACTATGGAGATGATCCTTTTGGAAACATTATCAAGCATATCGCCGACTTATACGAAGTGCGCAAAGATGCGTAAATTGTTCCTCGTACCACTGTATGCACTGTTCGTGATCTGATCGCCACTTCATGGAGGAAAGAAACAAAATACACAGCTTCATCGCATGGGTCTGAATTTGAGGAAGGAAATCAAGGGGGAAAAAACGCGAAGAGACGTGACAGGTAAGCTAGTATTTTATTTCACTTTGTTTACATTTACAAAATTAGTACAATAGTCGCTAACCCGCGCAACAGATTATAGCTAACCGCAAGCAGCCGGTTTTGCTTAGGCCTAAAACAGTATTTTTAAGCTTTTTTAAACTAGCGGACAGGTCTAAATCGCTATTATTTTAAGCAGTTTTAAGCCTGCGCTCAGTTTAAAAATACGGTAAATGCGCCCAAAATTATGAAATTTCGTGTCGGTTTTCCGTAATTTCGACCTAACACTCGTAAAATTATTCTAAGTCTCCAAGAAATCGTTCCGTTTTTGCGTATTTTAGATAGAAAATTCGAAAAAAAGTCTAAAAGTATGTGACACTTAGAAAAAAATGGTAAAATTTCGAGTTATTCAAATCAGATAAGTCTCAAAGGAGCGCTATTGTTTTCGCTATTTGGTTAAACAAAGAACTGTATGCATAATAAATGTATGGGGTTATACGGAAATGTTGCCATAAAAGAATCAATTTTGAGGCACGCGTAATCGTATAAAAATTTCTTTGCTTTTTTATTCCCCTTCAAACCCAAGTCAAGCGTATCTCCGTAAAACCAAAACCCAAACGAATTACTTATCAATTAGACTACTCAGCCAATTTCACAAAACCAAAATTGAACGCAATCGCCTGAATAGTTTCTATACTTGAGTTGCCTTTTGCCTATATGTGTCAGAACCCCCCTCAGAACGAGTCTTCGCGCGGAACCATTCATATGAAAATGCGTTTCATCTCAGTGCACGTTCATTTTCATGCAAATAAAACTCGTTTTCATAAGAGGACCCGTTTTAAATAAGGGACGTCGGACCATTAGATAAGTGATGGGGGTGGGGAAAATAATAATTAAAAAAAAACTTATGCAAGGGAGGATGTCCAGAAAAAAAAAAGTCGTGCAAAGAAGACGTTAAGAGAAAAAAATCCCTGCAGAATGAATTGCACAGACGAAGTGAAGGGCACCTACAGCAGTTTTCTTGGTCCTGCTGGAATCCCCATTTCCCTTTCCATTTTAGCGGATAAGTCACACGATCGCGTTTATACAGTTTGCTCATGTACAGTGATTTGAATCATTAACAGATGGGTTATGTATTTGTAAAAAAACTGGAAATACGAAAAGTGCTCCCTGTGCTGTAGCGGCGGGGACGGGTGGCGGGGAGGAGAGGACGTAAAGGAGAAATATCCCACAATGCCTATCGAGCGTTCAAACTTAACCACGTGCTACAATACAAAGTTCGAACCAGACATTAGAGAAGGAATTTTGACCACGATTCTCAACTTCTTGGTAAGTAAATGAGCTTTCTCATCCTATTTTATGGAGACTGTATTAACACATGTAAGGCGCATCGTAATTTGGTGGCTTTTTCTTGATTCTAGATCACGGAAAAAGAATGGAGTGTAGAGATATCAAGAAGCTGCCATATTGTATGCATATTGTTTACACATAGGTAGGTTGTCTTGTCGATTTGACTCGAGCAAATTTAGTGTTAGTTCGGGCGTATCTTACAATGGAGCCTCACGTTATATTTCTTGTATCGCTCTGTGTTGTAATTTGCTGGACAAAGTTTCTAAGTTTGTTCGAAAAGCTTGCGAGGGTTTTGCACTCGGCAGTAAAATGGCGGCAAATTTAAACCCAGATTTATCAACTGAGACTTTAAAATTGTTTATTTTGTTGTTGTTTTTACTATTTGCCAACTCACATTTAAACTATCCTGTCAAAAAAACCTTTAAACTTTGTCTGAGTAATTTTAGTATTAAATTTGTCCGTGAATGTGTGTCCTCTGAGATTGGCCTGTACAAAATGCAGACTGCAGACCGGGTACAAAAATTATGCAGATTAGCAGAGATGCCAACCCCTAAAAATTTTTACCTTGTTGGCTTTAATTGTATGCATAAGCTATATGTGTATGTAATGCTGTGAAGGGTACAGTTTTCAGGCAGTAGGGTATAGAAATCAGATAGTTTTGGTCTAGAATTGGGTGTAATTTACCGGAAAAGTGGCCTGTATATTAATAATTTAGTCTAGAGTGGGATTTTTTACCTGGGGTTCTATAATAGATATTGAAACTCGGAGTAAGTAAGATATTGGTTTAGTTAGCGTATGTTGGAGTAAGATAGTGATAAAGTTTCTGCATGTAAAATACCATGGCAAGTCTTGGATAGGGTTGGGGTTTTTTAGAGCCAGGGGCCCGTTTCTCGAAAGCCCCGGAAACTTTTCGGGCCCATAAAGCCATTTTTAGTCCATCTGTATCTAAAAATGGAGAAGTGTATACGCCTGAAACTTCTTGTACAAAGGGAACTTCTCTTCATACTAAGAATATGTGAATAAAACAGCTTTGCAATCGTAAGGTTCGAGATTCTGCTTTGGCTTTAAGGGCCTGAAAAGTTTCCGGGGCTTTCAAGAAACGGGCCCCTGGTCAAGAATAGGGGTGTCCCAGCAGCGCACTCCAACCCAAAGATTTACAGATGGACCATACTGTAAGTAGAAAATGCAGACTGTAGACTAGACACAAAACACAGACTGTGAATAAAGACTGTTGTTTTCCTCTAATACATGATAACATGCCGTAAGAAGTCATTGTATAACCTACCAAGTGTTTTCTGCAGTCATCCACATTGGAGAATATTCTTGGCCTGTTTTTTTCAAATATTTTGTTTTTAAGAAAGCATCAAGGCCATTTTTTGTTCCTTAACCCCTTCACTGCCTGTATGACGTGCTGAGTACGTCATGCTTCATACACTTCACATGCCTTCTTGACGAACTGAGTACGTCAAGACTTTGAAGGCTACAGTCAAATCATTGGCACACAAAATGTAAAACCCTTCAGCTAAGAAGGATGGAGCTAAGAAATATATTGGCCAATTTAGGAGAAGCTAAGATATTTTGCTAGATTATAGCAGGAGATAGAAGCTAAATTACAGACACGAATAGTGTTTGTGCTAACTGTTAGAATAAGAGAACGTTCATTCATGAATTGAGCATTCAGTTTTGTACTATTGTTTATCCTACTGGATTGCATGACGACTGTAAACAGCTTAACCCTCAAGGGGTGTCATGTTCCATTAACTGCGTTTTACCAACCGGTAAAAGCAGTATTAAATATGTATTTGAGAAAAACCTGGTCGCAGTGCTGCTAAAAATTAAGTGGAATAGCCATTGGTAAGTGACAGGTCCAAGGGACATTCAAAAGAGAAGGGGGGAATTTTGGTCCTTACAGAAATTTGCAACTGTAAAGTAGGGTGAGGGGTTGCATTACTAGAACTTGATCTAGCTTTGTATGTTGCAGAGCAATTAACAGAGTGACATAATTTCATCATAGACACTAGTAAGAATTATAGAGAGATAGATAGACACAACATCACCATAAGGGAGCAAAATGCACCTGATTTTTCATCTTTGCACCCTTATGCCCCTCAGACTGAACTTTGGCTTTCATATTTTGAACATCTTGACAGGCACATGCGCCTTTACCTATCCGTTAGATTCGGGTATATAATTGTTTATTTCTTCAATGGCGAGTCCCATTCAGAACTTAGCACTGAGTAAAAGCAAGGTCCGAAATGTCTGCTATATAATTGAGTTAATTTTTTTTTTATTTTGTATTCATTTGTTACTTTTTATAACTTTTGAATTGTTTACAGTGCCATGCAGCCACAGATCCTTTTGGATTACCAATGTTTATTGGATATATATGAATGATATTCTCAGTATGCAAGAAACTTTTTGGCAGTGGTCAGGTGCATGATTTTTTGGGGGTGCAATTATCAGCTTGCAGGATTTTTTTTTCAAAATCACACCCCCTCCCGTTCAAAAGTCAACTGGTCGTCCCATGCACGACACACGAGTTTGCAACATGATGCGAGAAGAACTGGCTCTAAGAATACAAAAAGGTGGCTAGATAACACAGAGAAACACAGCAAGTCTTTTGGCCTATTTTGAGAGGATTTTTAATCTTCAAATGGTAAAAGCTTCAATTTACTGTAAATTTTTTTTTTAATGATCCAAGTTGATCCAAGTTGATCTGACCCAGACTGGCGATCTGAGTTGAATCAGCCCAACTTTTTTACCTGCTGTATCCGAGCTATATTATATGTTAAGGACAGAATTCGTACTTATTATATATACCAGGCCTGGGGCCTGTTTCTCGAAAGCTTCCGTAAATACCGGGCCCGATAACTTACCGGGCCAGTTAACAGGAAACTTTACTGGGTCCGAAATAGCATTTCTTGAAGCACCCGTAAATTTTCCCAGTACTTACCGGGCCCGATAAAATAGCGGGTTGTTACCTATCTCTAGCGTGCGTTTCACACTGATTCGCGAGAGAAGGAGAAACACTTGGGACTATATGTACACATTTGATTTTGATCGATTCTGTTGTCATTGCGACTGTGATGCTTTTTGAAGAACACTGCGAAGTTTAACTTCGAAGTTATTGTTGTGTCAAAGGAGAGTTACTGAGAGAGATCGTCATTTTGCATGGTCATATTATTTGAAAGTGATGATCAATTGCCTTTTGTAGCTCGATTCGAAGACTTCGATCAACAATCTCGCTCTTTTCTAGGAGTGTTGTCTTTTTCCATGATTCATTCTAATTCAAAATGTTCACTGAGCAATAAAACAAGATCAGCAGACCGCCAAGGAAACAGTGTGAACTTGAGCACTTGAAATTTAGCTACAAACACTTACTTCAGCAATTTATACTGTTAAGAATTTTGCTTAAGTAAGTCTACAGAATATCTGGAATAAGGAAGGATCTTACTAAAATTTTTAGGCGTGATTTAATGGTTTTCTCCAGCAAACATCAAGCGTAATTTTCACTGATCCCAAATCGACTGTTCTAGCATAAAGCAAGTTAAGCTAAGATCAATAGAAATGCAACTGAAACAATTATGTGATTGGGGAGAATAATTTTAATGTTCTTTATTCTTGTTTATCTATCGTGAGTACAGTACGCTTCTTCGTGTTTCATCTAGCTAGAAATGTTATAACAAACATTTGTCAGCATTTGTGCACTGCGCTTGATGCGACTCTTTGCGATCGCTCTATTATGCTTACTTTTTGTAAAATGTCTGTTTTCTAATTTCCTTCTCCAAAATAAGTAAAAAAAAAATCTGCAATTAAAACACAGGAAACAGGTTTGGCTTGCAGTAAGATCAGGTTTGCGTGACAGGAACCCATTTTGATGTTCATACAAAGAAGCCATTTCGAAAATGCGCGACGAGTGATTGGCGTTTACATGACAGTGTTTATCTATTCATTCATTTTTTTTACGCCGTTTGTTGGTTTTGAAAAACAATAAAATAGAACTTCACAGTTATATAGCACTTCCATGCAAACGTCTTCAAACTGTAAAAAATAAAACAACAACAACAATATTATTATATTTACCTGGGTTTCCAGAGCCAGCGGGCAGCTTCTCGCCGTGTTTCTCTCCAATTCCTCCTTTAGCTCCTCAATGAACCACTATATTCTTGCTTGTGAGAGCTGAAATTGTTCAATGACTTCCCAGTCAGCCATATCGGCTAGAAAGGGACGTCTTTGGAACAAAACAGTCCGCCCCCAGCCACCATTTTGTTTGGTTTTGCAACTCCCCGGTAACTTTACGGGAGGTCACGACCTCCCATAAATTAGCGGGCAAGTTACCGGAAAAATTAACAGGATCGAAAATAATGGGAACTTCAAGGAACACCCGAAAAGTTTACAAGGACTTACTGGGTGACTTACCGGGCCTGATAATTTACCGGGTCTTTCAAGAAACAGGCCCCTGGGTTGCTCAAAAGATGGATAATGCTATCTACTGGATAAATCACTATCCAGTGGATGCATGGTTTGTTTTGTCAACAATTATCCATATTCATAGCCCTGAAAAAAGATATTTGAAAGATACTAGGGACAAACGAAGGTTTTTGTGCCAGTTTAGGACAACAAGGGAAAGTAAATCTTTGTGAGGGCTATTGGAATCCACAAAGAAAAATTGGGGTAGCCACGCATTTTTTCGAGATAATTATTACTCTTGAATCTCAACAAAAATGCTGACATCAGCATTTTTTTGAAGAAAGAAGGACAGGATATTTCTTGCCAGATTTCCTTAGAATTCTCCTTTACATACAGAAAAGCAAACACATTTATAAAGATCTTAAAACTGCATGGTAAATGGTACCATAAAAACCATTTGTGGTATGTTTTTAATAATAAAATCGTTGCAATAGTGCTTTTAGCCTCTCTGACAGTCCTCCTTAAGTTCAGCTAAAATACAGTCTAAATACCTTTTGCTCACCACCAGAAACTAGTCACCTATTGAATAGCCTTGCCTCTACCATTTCATAACATAAAATGCAGGGGTAGCAACACTTTTTAAAGTTATTGATCTTTTTTGAAAACTTTTACAGCACCAGTTACATTTTTTCCTGTCACCTCCCCAGTCGTGTACTTGGTAGCATAGTTGATTGCGTCAATGTCAACTCCAGCGCGTGCGTGGCACTTAAACTATTCCTTGCGTGATGCGCAGAATGTGTGCGCACGAACAAAAGTAGGTACCCTCCTTAAATGAAATAAAAATGTTTTCATGGAAGAAAACTTGTTGAAAAGAATTTGTTAAACCAACGAGAAAAATATGATCCCTTAGCTATGCAGGCTGCTGTTTGAGTGAAGTGCCGTGTTCAGGAACATAACTCAAGGACTTAAGGAAGGCTCCTTAATGTGGGGACCATTTTACTTAGTGTTATGCCACTACACCATAAATACTTTTACTTAACAGTCACTAAATTTTTCTTTTTCTTCTTTGGAACAGCTGAAGTCAAAATACCTCAGGACAAGACAAGAGGAGGATATTATCTGCAATCTTATTCTAGATTGATGATTTTATTGCAATCCAGGACCAAGTAAACACTTGTGTTCTTATGCAGTGATCAAATCAAAACTTAACCTGGTTCCTTCAGGGGTTTCAGCCAAAAATAGTCAGGGAAAACTTGGGGAATAAAAAAATGGAGAAAATGAGAAGGCACCCTTTTGTATACCTCGAACAAAAACAACTAGACCAAACTACTGAGAACTAACTCCACTCAAATTACAACCCATAGTACAACACTCTTTCAACAACTGACCACCACACTTACTTAGAACAGACACTTGTTAACTTGTACCAACACCTTACAGTAGTCACTCTGGTATTTTTTGACCTCAACAGAACTCACATGATCACTGTGATGTGGACTCTTCAAGCAGCCTCAACACAAGCTTGACGAAAAATAATCCAATTGAATCAGGCCATAACTGATCAGTCACTGATTACTACCTTTACATAATGGCTTGACACAGTCAACAACATTACAGCAAATTGATCATTTTGATGACATTTCCTGATAAACTCACTACCAATGTTTCACTTGACCAAGATGACTTCTACTCAGGTTTGCAAAGTATCAGTCCTTTGGCATTAGACAAACTACTGAATAATACTCTTTTCATTGTGGTTGGCAACTGGATAGTTCCTTTTGGCACCTCAGTCATTTCCTCAATCCCTCTTCCCCCCCCCCCCCCCCCCACCCTTTCCACTCTCCACCCTTGTTGTGATTCACTATTATTTCCCAGGTTTCCTCAGGTTAAGGATTAGTTTTGAGTTGATCACTGCATACCTTGATGTAAACCAAGTTCTGCTATTAATTTTGAAATATCACAGACATGCTTGCTTGGAAATTATAAATTCAAATGCATTGGCTCAGTAAGTAAATTTATTTAGTTTTTAAAGTGGATAACATTTCTTTTGGTTTCATTCCGTGTTTTTTTTACTCCTTGAAACTCCTGCAGGACTTCCTGATTTTTGCCCATACATGCATGGAGGGAAAGGTTTTTGGAAGAAGGGCTAAATAGTATTGCCTTAAAGGGGTTCTTCAAAAATGTTTATTTAATACCACCTCAGACCATAACATTTCAAAACGGCGATTTTTTAGGTTAAAAGGCTCGTTATAATCAATGCTTCCAATTCAAATTGTGGGATTGTACAAAACAATCAGATGATCTGTAGTTATGGTTGACACCCAGGAAATTCTGTCCTTTTTGACAACAACTAGGAGGGCTGAACTGCTGGCTCACTGCTTATATGATCACCCACCATATGGATCAAAACAGGAAAAAAAAGAGATTGGGACCTAGTGATACTGGATAGGAGTTGAAAGGAAATTCTGACTGATACTCATGGTTTAACACTGCTTCCCCCACCCCCTCCACCCACCTCTCCCCTTTCAAAAAAAAAAAAAAATCAACCTAGACTGCAATCTCTGTCATTGTTAAAAAATTGTACTGGACCAGGGTTTGGGTTGGTGTCCTTATAGATGGGCCTGAGGATGTGTGAAAGAGTTTGTTCTGTGAATGTGAAAAATATGCATACTGTAACCCTGATTGGTTTTCACATTCTAGACAACACCCTGCCATTTAGGTCATCAGAATCAAAATACATTGGTATAGCCATGGTTTGGGGAGAAGGAGAGAATCTTACTACAACATGGCAATCTTGCCAGTTCAGAGGTAACATAGCACATCTGGGGGTATTTATGCTTCCTTCCCTTCAGAAAAATTTTGCAAAACTACAATTTCTATAGATGGAGGGTTGCAAATAAACTTAAAAGGCAGGGCTGGGTTGTTCAAGGCCCGATTAAGGATTAGCGAGAATTTTGATTTCAGTTTTGCAACTTTTTGGTGAGTTTTTCTGTTTACAATGTTTGTCCTTCAGTTTTGAGTTTGAATAATCTCAAACTACAAAAAACATAAGTAGTGAAAAACATTTTTATACAAGACAAATTAATACTTTGGTTAACTTTTAATCCTGGATTAGCGTTAATAGGCTTTCGAACAACGCAGCCCAGGTTGTCAGAAAAAAATTCCCATGGGTCAATTAATCTTTGACACAAATAGACTAAATATTGTTTTTGGGGGATGGGGGTCATAGTAATTTTTCTTGAACAATTCTGTCCAAGGGGGAAAGGTGCAATGACGTTAACCCTATGTAAAGCACCAACCCATAAGACAAGGCCAGACTACAACACCGGGAACTACGTGCCCAAACCACGTGGTTGGAGGGTGTAATTCTGCTCTTATCCCTGATAGGGGTACAGATCAACAAGTAAAAACAAATGGGCAGGTTGGACACTTGGAGGGGACCAACCGAGGAAATACAGTAATTTTTCATGTGTGAGAACACTTCTGCATGTAGATGACTTCATTCTTGTTCTACATACATGTGGGTGTATAATTATTTAAAAATACTTCCACAGTCCAATTATGAAGAAAATTTTAGACATACTTCCTTTTTGTTTGTTAACCATTTCAAAACAACAAACAACAAGAGACCTCATTTTGTGGTCAAATGAATTTTTATTGACTTGCTGAACAAAAACTCTGCTGTTGTGACCAGTGTCTTGATAAATTAATTGCTAAGAAAGTGAATATAATTTGGCAAATTGATAAATGAGTAACTGCCAAATTGAAGTCTATTTATCAAAACATTTTAAGAACTGATTTATTTTAGGAGTGGTTTTTATAGTTGACTACTTGAATAAAATTATTGAGTAAATATTATTAGTCTCTAAAAAGCTGTTTTACAAATTCTGTGGTTTACCTGCAGTTCTTTTCAAAGAATTCTTTGTTTATGTTTATTCACATTATTATTTGCATTTTTCTTTGAGGTGTTATCCACGTTCAACAATTTTATTTAAAATGCATGTTACTGTTTGCGATGTCTGGTAGTTTACATTTGACTTCTGTTTGGCTATGCATGTCTGTTATATTTGTAGTTACTGTACAGTGGCCCATTGGTACAAATGTGACTTACCGTTCAATTTTATTTCTTAACACTTATCCCTTCAGCATGAGTTTGAAAACAGTACATTTTGCAATTTACCCAAATCTGCAAAATTCATGGAAAATATGACAGACTGGCAGTGAAAAAGTTTGAAACATTTTGTTTTGATCAATCTGTTAATCATCAGTTTAAGTGCAAATATTTGCAAGTGTTAATTAAAAATGAATTGTTGGTGAATGAAATAATTAATAGTAAACTGCACTTTGCTATTCAAAAGTTCTTCAGGGCATGGGGGAGGGGTGTTTTTAAGTTCCCAAATGTCAATTGTCCATCACCTCCATCAAAGAGATTTAGTTTTACTTTGACAATAAGGCATTATTAAAATGAATGATTAATATATTGATGAATACACGAGACAAGTGGATATAAGTGGTAGAAACCGCCGTTTCTGTCCATCTTGCGCCATTATCAAGGTTACATAATTAATGATAACACTGCTGTTCCGAACAATTTCTTAGCACGCTTCAATGTAATCAAGAAATGCACGAACAAATTTGACTGCCTTATCAATGTAATGCTGAACCAGCACTGAATGTACAGTCTGATTCTCTTCGTGCTAAAATATTCATGTAATTACCTTGGCACTCTTTTATGTAAATTCACTTCAACTTAGCCTCTTCACAAACCGCTTTTTATCATTATGTAACCTTGATAATGGCACAAGATACACTGAAACGTTGCTTTCTATCACTTGTATTTCTTGTCTCACGTATTTCCAATCGTTTCATATAAGAGATAGAAAATGAAAATGGTGATTCCAGTTTGGCTGTTTACGATTCAGTTGTTTTGTGATTGGCATTTTATGGAGTTCCAAAAAGCTGTGAGGTTTCAAAAAGATTTAATTTTCATTTCTGCCACTCTCATTACTTTGGCTATGCAGAATTACTACAAATGATAATTGATGAATTTGGAAATCAAAATAGAGATTTAACTGTGTGATTCAGTGGGGCATTTTGCAGATGTCCAAAAGGAGTTAAATCTCAAATGTCTGAAATAGCTGCATCAAAGAGATTTCATTTTTTGTTAAAACTAATTTCTCATCACTTTGTTGAACTTTTGCTGAAGGGTTAAGTTCCAAAAAAAAAACGTCAATTACAAATTCTATTTATTTAATCCCTCTTAAATTAGGCTATGAAGTCTTGGTTGTAAATATTGTCTACTGAACTCTCGAAAAATACATGAAAATGATTACACCCGATTTCGGTGTGTTTTAACTGAAGTCTCTTTTGACGAATATGGGTCACGGTAAAGTTAATGATATGAAGGTACAAGGAAATCGCTGCTGAAATTCAATGTAAGTTATAAAGCTTCCAGAACCACAAGGACGCACTACTTCTGTCTCTAAACTTCGATGCAATATAATCTCCAAGTCACATATTTTATAGATTGTCTTGAAATGTTGCAATTTTTTTATTATAAATTATTTGGAAATTTATGCTTCAATACAAACAAAATTTTGAAAAAGTGTTCTTAATTTTCTTATAGCCATCTCTAAACTTGGACACAATTTAATAATTATGTAATTCATGTTTACCGATTGTCTTGAAATACTTCAAAATTCTCAATAATTGTAAAAAGAAAATGAAAAATGCATTTTACTTTCCATGAGGATATAGCCGTCTCTAATTCACACTTGCAAATTATTTTCAAGGAGTTACAGTGAGTTACAAATTCTTATCTCGCTAATTCTAGGATGTTTTCAATCGCCCGTGCTTCTATTTTAGGAGTCTTATCGGAGTTTATGATGTTATGCATTTTTACTCCTGTGAATTGCCTAGATTTGACCAAATTTTAACGTGACATGCAAAGACTTAGGTCACGCTTACGCGAAGGCGTTCCGTAACAGTTATGCAAAATTTGAACAGGGACGGGTGCACTTATTTTGAGCAACTAAGTACAGTTTGCAACTCGCAGATACTACAACGAAAACGTGATAGAGGTACAATGAGAGTTTTTACGGCAGACATTATTTTAGCGGTGGTTTTTTTTTTTTTCGTAATAAGCAGAACTTGGTTTGTGGTCCTGTAATTCAGTGTAATCTTTCCCGCAACTAGTCTAGTAATGTATTCAAGGGCGGCATGACAAGTGCGTTGTATGAAACATGGCGTCGTTTAGCATACCGTGTAACGGACAGAATTTATGCGAAACAGTTACTACAGCAGTTGGAGAAAGTTGGAACTTAGTTCTACTTTCTGTAACCATTGAAGCGACTTGTTTTCCAAACGTTTTGTCCGTTGTACGTTGTGTTATACGACTTAATGTTTTATTTACTTGTCACGCTGTTTTCGAAAAGATTGCGGGACAAGTTGCGTGACAGATTACACTGTATATCAGGACTTAGTTATGGACACAAGTGTTTACCTGGTTAGTTATGGTGTATTGCTGGTACAAACGACACCACCAAAAAAACTGTCTCTTTATCTGCGGTTTTATTGTGCTTAAAAAAAACAAAAAAATCTAGCCGATCTTGTCCCTGCTTGTCGAGTTGTTTTCACTCTGCTCTGAGGAGAAGTGTTTCTTTTGCTCCTAATTAATATTCTAACTTTAAAATCCTGGTTTGTTTATCTGCTCCGCCATCTTTGATGACGACACTTGACCACTTTAATGATATGGCCGTTTGCTCTCAAGTGGAGATGGCATAATGCGGGAGGTGATAGTTTGCTCCCCATGCTTCCACGATTTCACATAACTACGTCTCAATACCACACCATTTGAATTGGAATTTTTATTAGCTTTGAGAGCCGCAAGTAATATGCGAAAAGATTAATGCCAAAATAATAAAATTTAAGATGCGGTTCCAAAACAGTGTATCCAGAAATTCTCCGTTGGAAGGACAGGAAAACGGAAGCGCTAAAGTACAAGTCATGTTTAGTAATTTCCATGGATGCCAAGAAAATAATCGAACGCAGAGAATCATTGATCTGACTTGCCGACCAAACCTCCTGCCGACTGTCCTCTCACAAACTTCACCAAAAGAACACAAGTCACTTGAAACTCTACCGTCCAAGCTGATACAACCTTAGGAATTTTCGCTTATGTTTAAATAAGATCAAAGTTAAAGCGATGATAGTCAAGTTATTTGTTTCCACCTTTAAGCGTATTTTGCTTAAGTAAATAAATACTAACGCGAAAGCAAACGGGCGCGATTATTGTCCGTTCGCATCACCTAGAATTGCGTTAAGTTTGTTTTGATATTAAATTTCAGTTATTTAGAATCGATGTAGTGTTATTTCTGTTCAAAAAGAGACGTACATGTATTTTCGAAAGAATCGTAGTTTAATTGTTACGCGCGCAGCCTTCAAAGTAAATCTTATAAAATATTCACAGTTTAAATAGTCTTAAAAATGCGAACACGGTGGAATTTTGAAATTTACTTGTGCTTTGAATTACACTGAACAACGAATGATCCTCGGAAACTCAGGGCACTTAGTCGGAAGAGTCGACGAAAACTGAGCGGCAAAATCGACCCGACGAAAGGTTTTACCGCTCGGTTTACTTCGTCTCGTCACGATTAACTACCGCTGCATCCCCGAAGATAACAACGAAGTTGAACTAGTATTAGAAAAAAACGATGAGAAACGTTTTCTAGGTTTAGTTTGGTTTGGAAGTCAAGATGAACAATAGGCCTACGAAATTTATAAAAAAACAAAACGAAATATATGTTTGGTTTTGTAAATTGAATTTAAAGTTTTGCAATACAAAATTGATAATTAGCTTACAGTCATGCACTTAGTCAAAAATTAAAGTCTCAAGTTTTTGAAATCAAAATGAACAATTGGCCTAAGTGAAAACAAATCCAATTAAATCCCTACTTCAAGATTAAGTTAAAGAACACAAGATAAACAATCGGCTTACAAAATTAATATCGAACTATTGATATGATTGGTTACGAAAAATTATTACCAGTTTAGTTAAATTAGTCAAAATGAACAACTCACCTATGTTTTAAACTTAAATCACGAAAAACTTAAATAAATGTTTAGTTGCAAAGATTAAAATTTCTTAAAACAAGGCCTCCTTCAAAAGCGTTATTTGTATAATCACGCAACACCCCGGGAAGAAGTGTTGCGTGACAACTCAAGTAGCGCCAGCATGAGAGCCTGCTTTTGAGTTCTTTTAGGTTAACTAATTCCTAGAGTTCATCAGAAAAAAAGCCAAAGTTGTAATTCTAGATAATTGTAATTTATATTTTAAGCTGTCAGTACTCTTAATTTTTCTTTGAACTGTGGACTGATGGTGTTAATAAATTCTGTTCTAAAGATAATTGTGACTAATTTATTTTTATTTAATACCTAATTTGTTCTTAATATTAGAAAAACAAGAGGAAAGTTTTTTTTTTTCTTAATTAAGAAAAGCCCTAAACGAGAATCAGCTCTTTCAGAAGAATCCCAGGTGACTATCGCTCAATCTAGTGTCGCTTATGAAATTCCAGTCAAGCCAGATCAGTGACCTTCATTGTTCTAAACTAACCCCAACATCCTGGAAATGTACTACCCATGACCTGCACCAAAGCAATACTGTTTTACGTCCTCAACAACAGAAAGTTTCCAGATACACGGATTGAAAACAAACATCTTTGAAGCCAATTGAAATTAAGGTGTGGTATTCTGACGTAGTCAAGTAAAGCCGAAAAGACATGAAAAGCAAACTCTCACCTTCCCTTGTAATGCCTTCTCCACTTGAGAGCAAACGGCCACATCATCAAAGTGTCCAAGTGCCTTCATCAAAAATGAGCGGAACAGATAAACTCACCAGGATTTCTCAGTTGGAATATTGCAGAGGAACGTCAGAAACACCGTCCTCAGAGAGAGAGTTTCCACAACTCTGCAGGGACATCGATCGGCTAGATTTAAATCTGATCATTTTGTGTTGTGTGCGGGTGTATGGGCCATCTCAGTTCCTGAAAATAATCTAAAATATACTAAGTTCAGTGGAAAGTATAAAAACTAAAAAGAAAAAATTAACAAGCTCATTAGCCCAGGAAAAAACCTATCCACTTGAGTAAAACAAAACTTATACTCTAACTAGATCTGCTACTGAACTGATACTTAAACAGTAATAATACTTACATATATACTTAGTTGTGCCTAAGACTTTACTGGAGAAAGTAGAATTAACAAGAACAATTTCCTAAGTGGTTTTAAACTGCTTAAAACTATTGCATTGAAACCCTAACAAAAATAAGTGTAAGGGTTAATTTTCTTTCTAAGATACATGTACTATAATGATGCCAATATTATGGCTGACTAGGAAAGTCCACAAGATCTGAAGGGACTTTTATACACCCCAGTTTTTCTGACTACCCCACCTTTGCTCTATTTTTTTATCACCTTTGTGCTAATGCTAATGTGGAGAACTTCATGACACCACAATTTGTGGTGTTTTCTTAGCTGAGTTAACTAGAAATTGTATACTTCTGTGCTAATGAGCTTGCGGTGGCACCTTAAAACAAAGGAGGCAATGAAATTATTTTACAAAAACTAAACTCAGAATTTGTCATTTACATGTAAAACTGATCGTGTAGGGAAAAATTTTGTATGAAAATGAATAAATTGAATAAGATTGTTTAACTCCTACCAATTGGTATCGTGTTAGTAATTTCTTAATGAGACACTCAAGTTTACTTTGAATAAATTATTTTAGAGGACGTAGGCTCAAAAGTGATCATGTACGAAATAATAATTTTGTATGACAATAAATTAATTGAATAAAATTGTGAATTTTTTTTCTGCAGATTGGTATTGTATTTAATTAAGTAATTTCTTGATCAGCCAATTGAATTTACTTAGTATAGCTGTGTAACATTACCACAAAAGGGTAGTTTTGGGAGGCCTTCTTTGTTTAAAGGTGATACTGTAGTTTCAAGTACATTATGCTCTTTATCTAACCTACAAAAATAACTCTTGGAATTCCTGTTGAGCAGCTACTTTCCCAAAACAAGTTAATTTAAATTACAAAAGGTATTTTTTGGAAAATGAAAACAGGAAAAATTCTTATCAAGCAAACCAAAAATAGTAACATAACATTCCAGCAATGGTATTTTAAGTGCAAAATATTATAATTTTTTTTTTTTTTTTCACAAAATTGGCAAAATTTAATATTTCTTAAGTCAAAACTCACTTTAAGAGCCCCAAGGATAACCAAAGGAAAGGAGGTGAACAATGTCAGAAAAAAAAATACAAATTTCACCATAACGCTGCTCAATAGGAATCTTGTGAGGAGGAGGAGGAGGAGGAGGAGGAGGAGGAGGAGGAGGAGGAGGAACTAGAGTTTTCATGAGCAAATAAGTGGCTTCTGTAAAATCGAGTTACTGTAATGATTATATGCTGCAGTATGATGCAACTGCCTTAGTGGTACGCCAAAACACCCATACATATACCAAAACATTAATGTAAAGTCAATTTTTCTTTTGCAATTAAAATTAAAATGTCGTTAGAACTCTGTAGGAATAATTTTACTTTTGCATTTAAGAGACTCCAATGGCCTAGAATTTAAACATGAGAATTTTGAATGTGTACCTCAAAATGTCTAGGTACACATGGAAAAAATATTTAGAAAATAGCCCAAAAGAAAATCCATGTGCTGATTCGTTAAAATTCGTGTTTTTATAACTTGATAGAAACACACAACTAGCACAAGCTCCCAAACTTCCACTCGTGTTTTATAACTCGACAGAAATAAGTTTTGACATTTTTTCTAATTGAAATGTATTTTAGTTTATTTTCTGCATGGGTTTTGCAATCAATTGTCTGTTTCTGAATTAAACAATAATAATTGCAAAAATTCTACCTTTTAAGGCAATTTTGAACAATTCTTTGTTTTATGCCTGTATGCATGAAAATAAAATAAAAAACTATCAAACTTGAAAATTTTATATGATCAGAAACAGATTTTACCGTAATCGAGTCTCAATTAATTTGTAGTCAGTAATGATTGTTACAGGCAAAATGTTCTGCTCTGATATCGAGAGCAATTTTGGTTTCAAAAATAATAATTAATGTGACAATAAAAAGTCTTAGAATAACCACAGAGTGAATTTGCAAGCAAGCCACTTATTTACAAATGAACAGCACCCACAACACATTGGTCAGTTCAATACTCTGTTTATATGGGTACAAAACCTGTGGATCAAAGTGATATTTAAACTCATCACAAACAGATGAGCTTGGGAACTGGTGCCTGAAAGGTTAGTGGGGAGAAAAGAGTTTTGCATTAACTGAAATTTATGTCTGTTAAAAATCTTCAAATTGCAACTAGATAAATTTAAAGGTCAGTAATTGCTATTTTAGTTATAGCTGCATACAATGTAAGAACTTTTTGATTGAGACATTAAGTTTGATTGTTTAATTGATTCATTTGACTGATAGACAGAATGGATTGAATGAATGATTGATCAATCAATCAATCGATCGATCGATTGATTGATTGGATGCAGGAATTTCCCTTTTACCTATAATTTAAAAGGAGATTTTTGAAAGAGATGGAAAATTAAAAAAAGCTTCTTTCCAATTTGCTTATTGACAAAAATAACAGCTGCAAAGGAGATTATGAAATCTGTAGCACTTAGTGCACATGTAACTAGGAAATAAACAGTGAGTATTGGTATTACATTGCAAACAAATGTTTACCTCAAGTAATCAATGTATCTTTCATTTCAATCAACAAGAAGCAATGTGTTGCCAATTTAATTTGTTGAATTACATTAAATGAGGAGTACTGGTAAACACTTGTCAACAATGATATTAAGAGAGGAAGCCAATTTGAATTAGAATTTGAAAATGTTGCTTTTTCAGGAGTGAGGGAAACTAGAGTACCCAGAGAAAAACCCTCAGGACAAGGTGAGAACTAACAACAAACTCACATATGGCACATTAGTGAGAGGCGAGCCCTCTTCCACTGTGACATCTCTGCTAGCGGTAATATCTCATATACCTTAGCTTAAAATATCTACAATTCATCGCTGTGAAAGTTCTTGATCATCTGAGGCTTGCTTTCAACCACTGTCCTTGATCCGCAGTCCTCAGTCCTCAGTCCTGTCTTTGTTCCCTGGTCCTCTATCCTGAGTCCTGGGTCCACAGTCCTTGATCCTGTTCTCTACATGTATCTCTCTAGCAACTTGCCTGCAAATCCAAACTTTAACAAGTTAGTATTTTGTACATGACTTTTGCCAACCTTGCATAAAAACAATGCTATAAATAGTTTATCTGAAAATTTGCTTTTGGATGGAGTCATAAAAATTTTACAACTTCGTAAAGGATCACCCAAACATTCATAACAGCCAGACTCCCCCCCCCCCCCCAAAAAAAAAAAAAAGAAAAAAGAAAAAGAAAAGAAAAAATCCTGAAGCAATCAATCACCTATTTTTGCAGCAGAAAGTTAGCCTTGAGGAAAGCCAATGATGTTCCTTGTTGGACTTAATGATTCTGAACCAGCTCTGAAGCCAGAGGTTAGTAAATCTGAATCATTATAAGGAATACTACTGGAATAAAATTTATTTAACAAGCTTGAAATGAGCACCTTAAGGTTACAGTATACCTTCGGGTCGGCAATTTTCTTCAAATTTGGATTTTGGGGTCAAAATAGTGGTCGAAGAATAATCTCTAATTTCTGAAAAAAGTTTTTGAAAAAGGCTAAATATTGGCGGAGAAATGGCAGTTTTACGTTTTCACCGGAAGTAAAAGTTTACCTCTTGATTGACAGCCCTATAGCATGTATGCAATCAACCGAGACGATTTTCGCGGGAATTACCTATATGGATGTCACGAATTGACTACTCAGTTGATCAGCATTGTTGTTCTGACTACCCAGCATCTTTGGTATTAGGCGTGTCTCTATTAAGTTATAAGTAAACAGAGACCACGTTTAAACCATGGACCAGTTCGAAAAAGTGAAAACAGCGAAGAACGAATGAAAATACATCAATGACTGAAGAAGCGAAAGTTTGCCACGCGGATGAAGCTATAGTTATCGTATAAGGCGGGCAAATATTCATGGTAAGAGAAAAGAAAGGTTCTGTAAAAATTTCGGAACTTGACAGCAATAACAGGGATGCTGACAGAGACTCTTCTGATGAGTCCGATATCGACGAATCGTCGGACTCATTGAGACCATTTGAAATATTATCCATGCACAGTTACCCACACACAGTTGCTGTCCGTGCTTTCTTTTGTTTGTTTCCTTCGCTCAGCCACTCTAGCGTTCGTATCCTTTTTAGTCTTCCCCATTTTGCCAGACCAGCTTCAAGAAAAAACGAGCTACAGAAAAATTATCTCTCTGCCTTCGGTTCCTTGAGCGCATTGCAAAACACAAGAGTTTTTTAGAGATTCGTGCGTAAATTTCACCAGGAGGTTAACGGTAGTAAACTTTCCCTGCACTGATTGGCTTAGTTATCTGAGAACCCAGTTAAAGGCGTTTGTGGGCGGAGTTTGTTTGCGAAGCAGAAAATTTTTCTTAGCGCTGTTTTCTCGAATAAATTTTTTCACTTGAAGCAGACACTTTAAAGAGTTATAACTCAAAGGGAATTTGTTCAATTGCTCTTAAATTTGGACAGTGGCTAGTTCAACATATAAACTACAAACACGTGTCTGGGAATTGTTAATTTCGAAATACTTTTTCTTCGAGAGCGATTTTTGTATGATCACTCCACATTTTTTTAATCCTATTTCGAAAATGTTCTGTAACTTTTTACTGCAATTGAATATGCCAAAATGCAGACACATTTTTTAAGCGCTTTGGGCCCTGAAACCGAGGAAAAAATTAAATCAGCGAAAAACGAAATTCGCTTTGACTTGTAGCTTTCAAAAGGTGATTCAGGCGCTCGCATTTAGTGGTCATGAAAAATTCGACAATTCATTTTCTTTCAAAATTCTTGGTATAGTTTGATAGCCAGCCCCATAAGCGTTAATTTGATGTAGGGGTTTAGGTATCTACAGCTTAAACTGCACGCGCTACATCGCTTGCGCGCGAGACACCCTGAAGGTATACTGTAACCTTAAATGCTCTGAACTAGAGGGGAGGGGCATCTCAATGATATGAAGATGCTGCTCTGCTCATTAGCCACCATATTGAGAAGGATTGACTATAATATTTGTCTTAAACATTATGCTGATTATGACAACACAAAAAATAACAAGTTTGCATATGCCTTGGACAATAGAGTCCTAAAGTGTGACATCACAAAAGAATAAATTTGAGAAATTATGGGATTTGGCGCCATTTTCGAATAGAGCGTCATAAGAAAAGGGTCCTTGCCAAAAATTACCTCTTAATTGTAATTCCCAGCCGAAATATAAGGGATGAAAATTTGCTACTGCCCCATATAAATCTCTCTAATTTTGAGTCAGTTCTAAACTGAAGGAACCGAAACAAATTTTGAAGGGTTTGTATGGGTTGGTATCAAACTTTGATCCCTTATATCTCTATTGGGAATTGCAATTCAGAGGTAATGTTTGGGATGAGGGCATCTTTTAAGATCCTCTATAAGAATACGACATCATATCCTATAATTTCAAAAATTTTATTTTTGTGACATCATCACTTTAGGACTCTATTAAAACAAAATTAATGCTAACAAAAATGTTTTCAACGTTTCATATTTTCAAAATATGGATGACACTTCAGAGGGATGGATTAAGCTCAATATCCAAATTTCTGTCTTTGACACTCACTCACTCACCCACCACACCTGCCTGCTCGCTTACAATGAATGTTGTTCATCCCAATTATTACATGTATACTATGTATTGGACCAGGTGTCTGACTTGCTTCTGCAAGTCACCAGCAGGCCTTTAAGAAACTGTTCAAACAAGAAAATAATTCAGATCACTTACCATGCCTTTTTTATTCAACACTTTCCATCAGGCTTGGTGTGTGCTTCATTTGATCACATCAGCTAGTCTAGTCTTGTCTGCGACCCTTTATTTGTTTTGGATTGTTACTGTCCTTGTCTGTCCTCTATCAGCTCCTTAAAGATGATAAAAGGGAGGCCATTAACCTTTGCTTAAAACCACATGTCCAGCAGCTACTGACAGTACCTGCAGAGCTGTGAACAGTGGTAGATCAAGCAGCCCTTCTCCCCCACTGGAACACTGGGGCCCCCCTTAATTGAGCAAGACAGGACCCATCTTCACAGCTTCCTTTTTTACTGGTAAGTGCTAGCCATGGTTAAGTAGGGTAAGCTCACTAAGAAGGTTTTAAATTACCAGCATTTTTGCAGGCTACCCTACATCAATAATACCACCATAAAGTTTTGAAACAGCAACGTTCTTGAAGTGTTGACACTCCAGAAGTACTGAACCAAAAAACAATTTCATTTTGATTTGATATCAACAAGAAGTTTGAAGAAGCTTAACACCCAGGCCTGGTTTTTCGCTCAAAAAAGATTTTGTGTTTCTAGCGTGACATTCGTCAGCAGTTTGGTCAAGTGAGGCACAGGTTGAACAGGGTTTTTACAGTAAAGTAGCCTTTCTACAGTATTAACTCGTTTCGAGTTTTGATCCTCCAAGCATAAATAATGTATGTATCATACACATTCCATGGTGCAAAAATTCTCATCCTTCCAATCCTACAACAAACAACAACAACAATCTTTATTTCGTGCCCAGAAAAATTTTACAATAAAAATAAATACATGCAATGTGAAAAAATAACAATGAAAAACAGAGCACAGCCACTTAGAAATAGCTAAGTGGCTGGGCCAAGCGGAAAAAATATTGCAATAAAGTTACAGAATATATGAAAAGCCTCTCTAAAGAAACACTCATCCCTAGTTCTTTTAATTTACAGGTTACGCTGTGTTCAATAGAGTTATTTAAATTTCCGGTTTCAACAAGTGATAACTTACAGCTTTCAATGCATGACCTTTTAAAAACTGTACATCAAATTGTAAGTGATACAACCTAGTCAGCGAAGATAAAAAAAAAATTGTTTGAATCCTCCTTCTGGAGTCA
>NC_138145.1:30094939-30299939 GCF_964199315.1 Orbicella franksi
TTTGTTCCTTTGTTTTATAATATACGACCAAGTGACGATCCTTGGTACATGGCAAGGACGGTTGGCGTGTGCAAGGGGGCGGAGAAGGAAAGGCCGAACGTCAAGCGCATGTACATACACGGTAGATGTATCAAGCGACTGTGAGACATGAAACCCCGGGAATGAAACAGTCCAACAACCTTCGTTCATCCCTGGGTCTTGTTCCTCCTTTCGATTCGCCTGGAGTGAGAGAGCAAGAGAAGCTCAGAGACCCTGAGAGGGTGGATGATTTACGGCGATCTTCTTTTTTATAGCTGAGCTAGGCAAACACGAGCTAATGTGTGGAAAATTGTCGAGTCGGTCGTTTTTAATAATACTTAGTTAATAATACTTCCTGTTTGACTCCACAAGATTAACTTCAGGGAAAGCTGACCAGATTCTTTGAATTGCCCCACGGAAGGGTCACGGAAGCTATTGTTTTCCAATATTACAACAATGACGTTGAATCAGGCAGAGTTCTGGGACCTATTGGCAACATTTCACTCCAGTCATTCTGAGCAGGAGTGCTGTAGACACCCGGAAACATAAAATATTTATCACTACACACCTCACCACGCCCAAACCCGACGACACCAAAGATAGGCCGCAAAAAAGCGTAGGTCAAGCTAGGAGAGAGAATTGATTTTTCAATTTGAGCACATCTTCCTTTAGTTTGTAAATACTTGCGTTGCCACTTTACAAAATTCATCCGGTACAGTTTTTAGTTCAGGTTATAACCTACAAGAACATTTATATGTAAACTATTGTATTTTCTAATTCCTGTTTACACAAAAGTCTGAGATAGAGATGTTTTTGGAATAAACAAGTAATGGCAAAATTTATATGTACCTACCGTTCACTTTAAGGAATTAATCACGAATAACCGAGATTCTTCGAAGAAAGTTCAAAACTTCCGAAGACAAGGATCATTGTTGACTCGTTCTCCTTTCTGTCGGGAACGAAAAAAAATCTCTGAGTCTGTAAGCTGTGTCTGCAGATGCTGCCAGCCACTGAGATAACAAATGATTGATTTGACCTTCGACACCGAAATAACCTTGAATACAACAGATTAAATGCAATCATAATAATGTCATCACGAACGCAGCAACTTTTTCAACCTGACAGAGTTTTGCAAAAGAAGCAATATCAACAGGGGTTCTCTGGAAATGAAGAGTTCCAGATAAGCGTTATGTTTTATTTGACAAGCTGGTGAACAGCAGCTTCTAAATGAGCGCGCATCGTATTACAAGTGCTTGGGTGGAATCTCCTTGTCACTACCGCAAATGCCAAGAATTTTATTTTCAACGGATCAGATCACTGAAAGCGAGTGTTGTGTCGTAATGAGCATGGCCGCGGTGAACTGCGCTAGGAAAGTTTTAAGACGGCGAACATTTCGCATGTGTTCGCTGTAATTTCGCTGCGGAATTCAACAGGAAATCGAACTGACAGCTTGAGGTGCGGAGTTTCGTAACTCGAGCTAAATAGCACGGCAGAACTCCGCGAATAATTTCGAATTTTCGCGGAGCAATTTGCGGACACATCACAGAATATGAGGCAGTATTTGAGGATAAGCCGAACTGTCTACAGGTAGGAAACATTCCGTGTTTTATCTGGTGCTGTAAGGCCACGATTGATGCGATACATGGCGACGCGGAACGCTGCACTTCTGTTCTAATCGCTGATGAGAGTGATGTGGCGTTGATTTGTAACCTTCTTCTTTTCTTTCTTGCCATTAGAATCCCAACATGTGTTCTTATCTTTCTTGTGGTCTTCAGTTGCGTTATACGCTCAGGACAACAGGAGGTCAGTTTGAATTCTTGTGCTTGTTACGTCCACATACTATGATTATTATTGTAGTAATTTGCCAATTTAAGATATGACGACCGTTTTACTACTCTAAAGGCTTGTGTACATCGCGCTCAAGTTATTTTTGTAGACGTATGTCTGGTTTCGTGACAAGTGAAGTAGTGTGTTTATCTGCCAGAGATGTTATAAGTTTTTTTGGGTCGAGAACTTGAACCACAATCTACGAAGAATACCTTCTCATTTAAATGAGCTTAATTTCCGCAGGACAGGCGAGGAAAGGCAGATCAGAGCAACACGCGCTCACTGTTTTAAAATCCAAATATTTATAGCGTTTATGTGCCAGCCTGATAGATTTTGGAAGATTTTAATCTCTATTTTCTTTGCGGGACCCAGAAGATTACAAAGATAGCTGCTGTGTGACGGTAATGATATTACTGTTTGTCGTCAACTTTTTTCATTTCGTCCTTCAAGTATCAGTGATAGTGTCACAATGGTGACATGCTGGCCAGAGTTTTAGTTGTGTGAGGTCCAAATCAGAGTTAAACATCCTGTGCATTGAGGCTCACATTCTAATAATTTGTTTTTTGACAATATTTCTGATAACTTTATTCAAAGTTCATCACAGCTTGAACCAGCCGTAATGTTGTTTGGGATATTTAATAGTTTGTCAGTTTCAGCCAAATGCTTGCGCTCAAATAGCTTCCGCTTTTAGTTGGCTAGATGTCAGAAGGAGAGAAGAAGAACCAGTATCATAGACACACACAACAGGAATTAACAATTCCAAAGGACAGACTTACTGTTTTGACACAAAAGAGTATATATAAGTACATAGGTCGACGTTCAAACTTTTCAGTGAGGAAACCTTTTTTCAGATGATGGGTTGGCAGATATTAGACCTTTTCAGCTTGGGCGGTTTGTTGTCCTATTTCGGACCATGTGATGATACTCTTGAGAATTCTTGCTGTCAAATTTTCAAATAGTCGCGCGTTCATGAATGAGTAATTTCTAGCCTGGATTAAAAAAAAAAAAGCAATTTTCTAGAGAACATCCGCGGCATGGTCTGTAATGGGAAAACAAATCGCCCGGGCTAAAAAGTTCTATGGCAGTTTAGTCTATCGATACAAATGTTTCAGAGCGTTGAATGGTCTCAATTTGCTGGTGATAAATTGCTGAAATCGCGTCAACCGCTGACAAATACGTATTGTTTTCGATCGATTGTAATAAATTCCTACGATAACTTCCGATACTGTACTGTTCGAAGGCTTTGTTTGCGTTTGAAGTACTTCTCCTTGGCGTTTGAAAGCTTAAATATTTAAGCGTATATTACACACTGTTGTAGGTTCGTGTGCTTCAGAACATCCAAGATATCTGATAGAAATGCACTCGCACACACATTTTGTTGCAAATAAATTGTAGCTGACCGGAAACTTACGGCCCTGACTGAAATACGTTCTTTTTTCCTTTTTTTTTAAGGGTCATTATTTTTATTGGAATACGCATTACTTACAAAACTAACATTACTGGCAATACTAACATTACTTACAAAACTAACATTGCTAACAATAGCGACCTTGTTCACAATACGGTAACATCACTTGCGATACTTATTCTACTTACAATGCTAGCATAACTTACAATACTAAAATTACTTGCTAATTTATACCACACATTAATGTCACACATTACGGGATACACGGGATACTGGATATTTGGATCAGATAAAATGGGATATCGAGTACGAAAAACGTAGCCTTTACCAGGCGTTAAGTTAACTAACTATAACGCCTGGAAGAGGCTAGGAAAAACGTTAATTTTTGCAACTGAAATTAATGGGATTTTTAGGCCAAAATTAACGGGATGTGGGATACTTAGACTCCTCCGAATGGGGTCCCTCTAATGTATCGTGGTTCAGTCATTCTGAACTATCCTAAATCAATTAGAAAAACTTCTTCTTAACTCCTGATCTAAAATTGATCTTATCCTATCTTAAACGCTTGTGCCTGTTCTACTTAATTTACCTTATTACTTTAACCATCAGATCCTTCTCTTTGTAATTACTGCGACATTACTGTATATAGCTATCAACCACCGTGGATAAAACATGACGATGAAATATAAATTCTTCTTAATGAAGACTAAGTACAGTTCTTATTAAATGATACAGATGTTTGAAGCGAGATATTTGCTTGAAAGGCGCACATTTCTTCATTATTTAGATACTTGATATGTTTTAGGCAAGAAGTCCCATATGGCGGACCTACAGTGCAAAGTACAAAAAACCATTATTTTTACGTAAACGAGGGCATTAAAAACGCATATCGTACCTCAGCATCAGTTATTACCTGATAACTATTTTGTATGAATTTGCACTGACCTATTCAAAATTTACTGAACAAAGCTTATACCTATGGCTTTACGTTTAGGTTTCGAGAAAATAGTCCGAGTAGTTGAAATTATTCCAATTGCTGTGTAATAGTTACACGTGCATGCATGACCTATTATTGTCTTATTTGCATTAAATTACCTCAAACATCGAACATTCAGGAACATTATATACAACTATTTACGGACTGTCGGCACGTAAGATATCCGGGTCGCAATTGCAGCTCCCAGACATTCCTGCTGTCCATCCTTATGTTTTCTCGGTTTCTTTTGTGACCTGGTAATCTACTAAGCAAGTTTATTTGGGCTTGATTGCAGGATGGGCTCAAAAAGCGTTGTTGTAGTATTGCATAAAGGACCCATAAAGTGGTAGAAAGTTATTGAATTGAAGATCTCTTGCAGCAAATACTGATCATGTCTGCCCGGTTTTCCTGGCTTAGTAAAACATATTTTGACTTAGCATTGGGGTCATCATCTACTGTTTGTCTTTGCCTTTACTTCGCAGATTAATTAAATTCTCAGAATATTCCAGACCATGAAATGTATTGACAGAAATGACTGAAATATTAATGCTTCATTGTATCCACTTTGTTTATTCCGAAGTCAAAGCCTGTTTCTTCAGCATTTTGGTTGTCTTTCATTTTCAGTGGAAGTTGTTTGCCTACTTACTGACTGACAGGTTTTTCACTGTTCAGTTTCTTTCTGGAATAATGCACATTTTTCATGCCTGGCCCCGATACTTTTATGAAAAACCGGCTATCACAAAAATGTACAACAAACGGAAAAAAGAAAAGATTAAATGTACAAATAAATTACTCATTGCCCAGATATTAGGCCTGGGTGCGTTCTGGTATGTTCTGTAATTTAACCTTTCTTTGTCTCAACTCTATGTTGTATAGAACACGAAAAAAGGAACATTGTGTTTTAGAAGCGACTAAACTATACAATGATTAGAGACGTTTTCTTCTCAAATTATTCAACAACGGTTTACGAACTCGACCATTCACTTTGCATCCAGCCGCTGAAGATTACTACAACATTAACGTCACTGTTAAGTTTATTTTTTCTGTTCTTCGTTCATTTATAGCTTTTGGGTATGTAACGGTACACATTTAATATTTTTCGTTGGTATGTTTTGAAGATCAGTTCAGAAAATCGATGTTTCGGTGTTGATGTGGGAATTTTCTCCCATCGCTCAAAAAAAAAAAAAAAAAGTAAGCATTTTGATCGGTAATTGCATTAAATGAATTTTATACTAAACTTTGTGTTTTGAAATTTCAGACAGATGATCCTCATTCCTTTACAACATTATTTCAAGTTTTAGAAGGTGACAATGTACGAGAGAGAAGAGCGGCCGAGCAAGATGGTAAAGGTTTTTTTTAGCGTTTTTGTGTTTGTTTGTTCTCTTCTGGGCTTCGTATATTAATTAAAAAACAAGAAGAAGAAAATTTTTAGAAGGTTAGCAGGAACACGCGCATCTTTCAAGGAACTTTTAAAAGTGTTAGAAGGGGATTTTCATCAAAACTTAATTGAACCTTGTTACCTTTTGTTTTCGATGTCGCTTTCTTTTCGTAATTTTTCTACGGTGCAAGATGAAACAGTGTTTGAAAAATTAAACGCCAAGCAGCGAGCGCAAAAATCGGCGATAAATTTCCCCTCGCGTAGTATTTGAGCAAACGAGGGTGACGGCCTGTAGTGTTTCTGAATGATGCATTGCTGCGCATTTTTTGATTGCATTTGAGCGTTGATGGCTGAGAGGGTCATTCGCCTCAGGGCCCTCATCTGGGAGGTCGGGCCATGCGTAATTGGAAGCTAAGATGAAGCGCGCTTTTTTCCTTATTTTTTCTCATAAGACGTAATTTAAAAACAAATCTGACTCTTTACCGGAAACTTGAACTTTTGACGATGGTCCTATGATCATATATCATGAATCGTTCTAATACAACTTTTTTTTTCAAAAAAATTATGATACTGTCCGAACGACCTGTAAGCCCGTGCTCATTTGATCAAATTTGGCAGGTGGCAGCTATCAAATTTCGTCTTGATATCAATAGAAAAACAGCTTTAGAAACGAATGAGATTAAACCTTGGCTGTTATCTAATCTGTAATCGGGGTTAATCGGCTTTTGTACAACCTGAGCCAGGTCAAGGAGAAGATTAGCGTCTTTCTTGCCAATTTGATCTTATAAGCGCCCCGTTTTGTTAATGGTTTGAAACATTAGATGGCAAGAAATATCACACTTTATTAAAGCATTGCTTTCTCTTCAGGGCGTAGCGACTATATACGCAGGTACACACGTGTATATCTCAGGAAATCCAGTATTGACGAAAAGCGCCTTTAATAATTAATTCGGCTGGTTTGGCAGTCTCTAGTCTCTCCTTAAACCTACTATCAGTTATCCAAAGGTTGTTATTAACACAAGTTACTAAATAATCCAGGTTTTTTCAGGTTTTTTACCGCGTGACCTCAAGAGGTGTAACTAAGTTTCGTTTACAATACTGACTTAGATCTCAAAGTCATGACACAAAGCTCACGAGAAAAGGAGAGCAGGCAATGAATAGAGTATTTTTTTTTCTTCGGGGGAAAAGGGTGAAAGAAGGCTTGATTACTAGAATGGCCTAGTGGGAATTCCAACAATTTGAGAAAGTAAACACGTGTCTCATATTTTTCCTTTATATACATTAAATAGGTACTCCATAGTAAATTTGAGTTCTTTATTTTTTTGGATTGTATTTCTTGTGTGTGAGTATTTCCTTGTTTTCTCTCTGTTTTGAGCAAATTTAGTATCAGTTGTGATTTTTTCATTGTTTGTTTCAGACGTTTTGGAGGGAAGTGGTCCGGTGACGCCTGACGAAGGTCAGAGAATGCTGCAGTGTCTAAAAATATTCCGTTTATGTTACTATTAAAGCTAAAAAGCAGTTCACACAACGATTAACTGTAAAACTTCGGTTAGCCTAAAATTTTTTGGTCAACCGTCAAACTAACAAAGTCCGTTCAAATGTTGATTACCGTGCATTGTCAGATCTTATGATTAATTTCGTGGAAGCATTGACGTAACAATGAATCCAAAACGAATGAACGAAGGAACGAAGAAACCATGGAATCAAGGAATGACCGAACCAACAAAGAAAGGTTGGAGCGATTTTCGTTTAACCATGAAAATTGTCAGTTTCCATGAGTTCGTTTCCCTGATCGCTTTCTTCGTTTGCTTCCCCATATGATTAAGAATACATCGTTCAATGGACCAATCAAAACCGGTGAGGTTTTCGTGACGTCAAGAGAACACTTGTGTTCCTTGGCGTTCACTTTACCAAAAAGTCAATTTGCTCTATCTATCTTAATTGTTTTGTTTGCGTTATTTTCGCGCGTAATCATTTCAAGGCCAAATGAAAATCGCCCTATAAACAAACAAACGAGCGAACGAATGAACGAACGAACGAACGAAAAACGAAACAAAGGAGCAAACATACAATCGAATGAACAAAGGAACAAACGATCAAACGTACGCGTTTGAATAATGACCAAGCGAGCGAACGACCGAATGACCACATGATCGAACGACCGAACGAATAAATGAATCCAATGGATAATTGATCATAACTGAATGAATGTAGATGAATCTTTTCCGAAAATCTATTGACTATGCACGCGTGCAAAAGTAAATTTCACGGTGATAAATTGAGTTTACTTATCGAATCTTTTTTGTCCCTGCATAGATGCACCTGTGATAGTGGTCAGTGAACAGAAGAAATTTGTAGTCAAAAAAGTCGGCAGACTGTCCGTTGACGTAGGGTCAACAGTATGGGCTGTAAGAGGAACCGAAATTGCCGTATCATGCAGAGCCAGCTCGCCATCTGGTATTCCCACCAAGATCGAGTGGCTCAGATCGTATGGGGCTCCTGTGACAGAGAGATTCCGAGGTGGAGTGGGCGCTAGAGAAGGAACTTTAACGATTCGTAAGTTAGGTCGGTTTAATGAAGGCACGTACACATGTAGAGCGTCAAACAAAGCTGGATACACCACGGCCCTGTTCACCGCTAAAATTATTAGTAAGTATATTAACATAAAATCTTGTTACAAATAGTGTTGTTGGGAGACAATGTATCATAGACAAAACAGACCACGCTTACATTTCCTCAATGTAAGACAACAAATGGTAATGAAACTAAATATAATCGATAACGTAAATAATATCACCATTAAATAATCGATCTATTCCCCTATGGGCTCGGCAACACTTTCGATTGGCTGCTTCTGAGAGAGACTGGGAAGGTATATATGAGATTTCCCTCTTTTTGTTATGACAACACCATATATGGTACTGCTCAATATATGTTTTATCCTGAGAGCAGAAAGTTAGAACAACCTCTTTCAACAACTTGAACACCGCCACGTGAAAACATTGCTCAAAGCTTACATTTGAGTGTCGCATCCGCGGAATTACTTTCAAAACTTAGAATCATTATAAACAACACATGCCGGAATGCGCTAGTTTTTTTTTAACATAAAATGTTCAATTGATCACGTAGGGTTTGACTGTGGATGTCCCGCTGATGCGGAGCTTATTACAATCTTGCAAAACGTAGCCTTATGTTTTCATCATTACCCACAAGTGATGTAGTAGCTTTTTCTACGCCACTTAATACCATGCCATAGAAATACAGCCAATCAAAATACAGGGAAGCCGTTGTATATTCGACGGTATTACAACCAACCTTCCCATCATGCGCCGCGCGTGTGTCACATTGATTGCCGTGTTAGCCACTGTATTTTCTATGGTATGGTATAAATTAGTTATGCAACGCTGTCTCGCGCTATACCATGGAATAACCCACTTGTCACTTGTATTTTCTTGGTATGCACGCTCGTATGTATACTGAGAAAATTCTAAGTGACTCGTGGGATATTTCATGGTATGCCACAGCGGAATGACAAGTCTAATATTTATTTTTGATATCTTCTTCTCCTCTAGCTGCATCTTTGCCCACAATACTCAAAGGCGAAGGTGACTTCTCATTTGGACCCAATGATAAAGTGGCCGAGATCACGATAGGAAGTGAAGTCACAGTTTACCCTGGAACAAAGCTTACAATCCGCTGTCCCGTGGAGAGTGCGGTCAGTTTTATCGTTTTCTGGACTAGCCAGGGAAGGCCTGTCAACATTGGAAATGCACAAAGAGTCGGAAACGATCTTGTGATAACAGACATCGACAAAAGATACGCGTTGGAATATGAATGTAACGCCAGGGCCGCCAGAGGGAAAGTCAGTGAAAAGTCGACTGTTCGAGTTAAAGGTGTGGCAAATCTTCAAACTTCTTACCCAACATATGTTTTGTCATTTCAGTTTCTTTCTGCATCATGATAATGCCTCCGGAATCTTGAAATTAGTTGAATACGGTATCTCACGTAATGACATTCGAGTAAGATATGCCAAGTTATGGGCTACACAGATGAGTAATATGATAATGTCCATTGTAGGAGACTTAAACCGTTTTATGTGGATGTGCATGATGTATAAGAGGGGACCTCTTTACTATTACTGAAAAAATAAGTCCTTTTCATTTTCTTAAAGATTTGAACCCACCTCGCATAAAACATGGTGCAAGGGATTTACGATTCATAGAAGAAGAGCTCCCCGAGGTCGAAATATACGTTGGGTCCAAACTCACTGTCATCTCCGAGACCCAGATAACAGTGCGCTGTGTGGTCACAATGGATCCAGCCCCGGCTGTCAGTTGGAAAATTCAAGGAAAGGATTCCGGCTTCAGGGATGATGTGATACTAAGTAAAGACAACTCGAGCCTAATTATCAGTGATCCTGGAGTTGAAGACTCGGGGGTTTATACCTGCACGGCCAGTAACAATGTCGGACGGGACTCGGAGTCTTCAATTATCAATATTTTACGTAAGTTATCCGCATTCCATCATCGTGGCATGGATCACATATTTATCGTAAAGCTGTTTCTGTTTGGGACTTAATGATAGAAGCTTTACCCGGTCCATTACTTGGGTAATATTGTAATACAGTTTTTGTATTGGCTGATATTGGATAAAATTGATCTTCTTATCGACCTCTTTGTGCACTGATCAGTTACAAAGTTGATTCTCTGAGATTATTTACCTTACATGTAACTTGATGAATTATCTCCACGTTGTTCACAAATGTCATGCAACTGTTTCGTTTTCAACAGTGAGTAGCAGAGCCTGGTTTGAGGGTATTGTTGTCGCTGGACAAAAAATTACGCAACGGATAGGGTCATATGAACTCAAGGTGTAAGACTACAGCCTAATCTGGACTCGTAAGAACCATTGCGCAGTTTTTCAAACGTATCCCTTTTTTGTGATCTCTAAGACAGAAGACATTTTTAATTTTCGCACATATTTTCATCTTTACACTTTATTTGCCTTTCTTTTTTTCATAGCTCCCAAACCTCCTAGAATAAAACACTCCAACCGGAAAATAACTTCACTGGAAAACCTGGACGTTGTTGAAGCAAAAATTGGTGACGAACTTACTTTGTTGGCCGGTGCTAATGTGGTGATCACGTGCCCTACATCCGGGCTACCAACTCCGACAGTAAAATGGCTGAAAGATGGTGAAGACCTGTCTGTCAATGGGAGTATACTGACGATCAAAAATGCCAAAACTGAGGACTCGGGCACGTTCACCTGTGAGGCAGTGAACAGGGCTGGTCGATTCAGCTACAACAGCGAGTTTCGTGTCATTGGTAAGTTCGTCAGTAAAAGATTGATTCTGATTTCTTTATTTGAGAGACTGTGAGAAGAGATCAAAATATCAAAATGTATACATAATTGTAGCGGCTCTTGAAAGTATATGGAAACCAATCAACAAAGTCGATTGAACTGGATAAGGCATTCTTCTACTGAGTACCGTAGATCATATACTATGTTAACCCCCTTTGTGACATGGGTGAAGGACGAGTGCTGCAAACAACACCTTCTCAAACATGCAAGCGACAGTGGCCGCAGAAACAGCACAGAAATTTCTTTGGAAATTATTTTCTTTTAATTTTTGAAAGCTGATTGATGTTAGTAACAAGCGTTTAAGAGCACGGTTTAATGAGGTCAGTATTTCATGTAGCCCCGATCATTAACCACATGTCAATTTTTGTTACTCTTGTTTTTGGTCTAGCCGGTGAGAAGCCGCTAATAGAAACATCGACGGGACTTGTTATTGGCCGTAAAGAGATCGAAGAAGTAGTCGTCAAGATTGGGCAGTATTTGCGGGTAGTTGAAGGAATGATCGTTCGTCTTGAGTGTCCAGTTCGTGGATTTCCGGCACCCGAAGTGTCTTGGTTTCTGAACGATCGATTGCTGAAGACATCTGGACGGTTCTTGGTTGACACTCGCTCCAACTGGCTGATTGTGGACCCAATACAACTGGAGGATACAGGCCAGGTGTCGTGTACGGCGAGTAACAGTGCAGGCAGTGCCAACGCGTCTTCGTTTATCAGCGTCATAGGTAAGGACAAATATTGATGTAATGATGGTAAGGTGGGATGTAAACTAACTATTTTCCAGCAAAAAGTTTCAAGTTAACCGTTCGGCTTTCATTTGATGTCACATTTTCACATAGGCTAGAGCTTGCTACTCAGAAAGCTGTTATATAGCTTAGTAAAGGGAAATGATTTGTAAATAATAACTCGCCATAACTCGAGTCACCTTCTGCCTCAAAACGGACATCACAGCATTTATTAGGCTGGTAAAACGACTTACCTTTTTCAACAATCTATTTGAATGTCGACTCAACTTTTACTTTTTTAGGTGAAAGCAGCGCTCAAATTCAGTTTGGAAACAGCTCTATCGAGTCAATTAAAGGGATTACGAAGATTGCCATTGAGATTGGGGACAGTTTACACGTGCTCTCGGGATCAGACGTATCTATAGATTGCGTAGCCCGCGGGACTCCTCGTCCAGTAATAAACTGGCGATGGAACGGCCGCGATGTGATCTCAGGGTCGAGAGGAGGACAATATGCTATAACAGACATACCTGACGGTTCTCGCCTCAATATCTGGCAGATGCTCGCGGAGAATGCTGGTCAATACGAATGTGTTGCTACCAACACCGGTGGAGAAGACAGAATAGCATCCGCCATTACTATATTAGGTACGTGGTAAGGTTTTCAGCTGCTATACTAAATCCAATCTTCTCACAAACACGTTTAAATCCGGCTTGGCTTCTGCCCCGTTATGGGCTTTGTGTTCCTATCCAAATTAGCCTAAATATGTCGGACTTTTGAAGTCTGAAAAGAATTTTTTTTTATGATTTTCAATAGGAAGCTAGAGTTCAAAGTGTCATATAAATAACATTATGTAACCAGATTGAGTTAAGACGGTTCTGTTACTCGTATTGTTCCAGCTAAAGTTGAGAAACAGGCGCAAAATTTGGCAGGTGTCAATACAAGGAGATGCGATTAATTTCTGTGCCCTTATTTCAGCCTCTAAATGTGCGGCAAAGGGCTAGTACAAGATAAATAAACTTTTGGCAAGTTTTTATGGCCAATTCATTTCTGTGATAGACTTTATGACTTATATTTTCAGTGATAGATCGATTTGTATTCTTTCACGTGTTCCCAGTAACTTAAAAACAACTTTTTACTTTTGTTTTGCAGACGCTACATTACCGGAAATAGAAATATCGACATCGTCCGTGAAACATATACAAAACTTGAACCCAGTCTCTGTCGTAATTGGAACACGTGTCACAATGCTACCAGGTGGTCGCCTGGAGATCACGTGCAGTGCATCTGGAATCCCTGAGCCCTCGATCAGTTGGCTGAGACGAAACAAACAGATTACGTCGTCTGGAAGGTTCTCTATTGTCAACACAACTCTCATTATTTATCCCATAGAGCTGGATGACAGGGGTTCCTTTACTTGTGCTGCGAACAATACTCTAGGGCGGCAAACGTATTCTACTACGTTGGACATAGTAGGTTAGTTTGAATTTATTGTACTGTTAAGTAAAAGACTCGTACAAGAACGCAGCTCAGTTTAAAATTATGAACTTGTTATTCCAACACTAACGGTCAAAAGAGTGAGCTGTTATTTCGGTAACTTTTCGGAAAAACGCCGAAGAAGATTAACGAAAAACACCGAAGTATTTCGATCCTCATTAGCCAATCACAAGCGACCCCGAGCACACGGAAAGTTATAACGTCGGTGCATCGTTACCACTGTAAAGAATAGCAAGCCAGATTTTGGAGACGCGACTAGATGAAAAACGCACTTCTTTCTTTTCTTCCAAAAATGCAAGGAAAGTTGAGAAACAAGCATGAATAAGCTTTCGCCTGATGGAGGTTTTTTTCATTCATTAATTTTATTTTTGGAGGGGGTTAGTTTTGTTTCATTTTCTAAACGAGCTGATAGTTTATGCCGCATTGAGTGTATTTTTTAGTGCTCCTTGAACATCTACCCACGGTCTTTGAATTCTGTTTGAACAAAACGTAAAACGTTTTCTGGCATCACCAAGTAAAGACTAGACAAACTAGTGAGACAATCTCAGATAGTGCAGAGCGCAATTGATAGCTCTGATACAGTAGTCCCATAAGTACTCACCCCTGCTCGGTTCACTTCCGGTTTGTGTCTACCTTGGTAGTCTGCTACGGCTTTTCCCCTTTGCAGTGTGTATGTTTCAAGGTTGTATTTTCATTCAAGGTCCAAACATTACGCACAAATTAATTACTACTGGTGCTTTAAGTTGATTTTCGTTCATTTTAAATTCAACAATACGCTGAAGCAGCAAACGTGACAATTTAGCTCTTCACGCCAACTTTGTAACTTGATACTTTTGTTTTCCTCGCAAAGCCATGTAATATGAAACCCCTGTTTTCTCCAAAACATACGGAAGATGTCCTTGTTTTTTGGAGATAAATGAAAGAAAGTTAAATATCTGATGTAGTGATGAAGAAACGGAACAGAGACGATGTTTTACTAAAAATGCAAATTCTTACCGATGAACAAGAACTAATTTAATTATCAGATAGTCACGAAATACCACTTTCTTTTTCTGTTGCCACCTTTGTTGTTAACAATAAAACAATTCAAAATTAACACACAACGATATTGATGGCTGAGAAGCTTTTCAACGAAAAGTATTGAAGATAAACAGCGCTACTTGGCCGATATGAATGAGTCTCCTCAAAGACTGATTAAATTAATTTGAACTTTCATTAGGTGCCACGGCGTCTGCAGCAATATTTGAGCATTTTCCAGGTTTCTTTTGTTACAAATTTACAATTTGCGGAGTATTAAAGCCACTAACTTGAGAACTTTTTGGTCTCTCTTACAGACACAATTAAGGCAAGAAATAAACAAGTCGCTAAGGAGAAGCAATATATTTGAACCCTGACAAGCACACTATTGTAGATTGAAAACAGCAGATGATATTTGTTGAACCGACCTGTTTGTAATTCTAAAAGCTACGCAGCCACAGTAACGTTTCACTTTTGCAATAAAAAGGGACAATTGGCCCTACCTGAAAAATAACTGCCGTCCTTGGTCACATGACACGATATATAAAATACTGCGTGTAAAGATAGTGTATAACACTAACAATGCTAGAACGTATGCGTCTTACATGTTGAGCTCTACCATAAGGAAAACCACTCAACATTTGTGCGTGATTCCGTATGCAATGTATCCTTCACCTAATATAGAAGCCACGAACCCTAACTAATCTACGCATGCGTTTAGGACAAATTAGTTTTGTTCTAAGGAGAATGGTACCACAAGGAGAGCAAGGGGTTACCTGAAACAAATATATAGCTTTGCGATGTTCAAAGTTAAGCGACGGCGATGGAATGTGTTTTACGTAGAGTACACATGTACCTTTCCCACCCTACTCCCACTACTTCCTTGCCTCTAGACTAATTAATTAATTGAAATTAATTAATTAATTAAACAAACATTAAAGTTTACACCTTAGCGCCATAGGGCCATAGGGCCATAGTGCCATAGCGGCTTAGTTCCTTAGCGGCAGGCAACCCCCATAACCATCCCAATAGTGCACTCTGCACTAACTAGTGAGACAATCTCAGATAGTGCAGAGCGCAATTGATAGCTCTGATACAGTAGTCCCATAAGTACTCACCCCTGCTCGGTTCACTTCCGGTTTGTGTCTACCTTGGTAGTCTGCTACGGCTCAAATTAATTACTACTGGTGCTTTAAGTTGATTTTCGTTCATTTTAAATTCAACAATACGCTGAAGCAGCAAACGTGACAATTTAGCTCTTCACGCCAACTTTGTAACTTGATACTTTTGTTTTCCTCGCAAAGCCATGTAATATGAAACCCCTGTTTTCTCCAAAACATACGGAAGATGTCCTTGTTTTTTGGAGATAAATGAAAGAAAGTTAAATATCTGATGTAGTGATGAAGAAACGGAACAGAGACGATGTTTTACTAAAAATGCGAATTTTTACCGATGAACAAGAACTAATTTAATTATCAGATAGTCACGAAATACCACTTTCTTTTTCTGTTGCCACCTTTGTTGTTAACAATAAAACAATTCAAAATTAACACACAACGATATTGATGGCTGAGAAGCTTTTCAACGAAAAGTATTGAAGATAAACAGCGCTACTTGGCCGATATGAATGAGTCTCCTCAAAGACTGATTAAATTAATTTGAACTTTCATTAGGTGCCACGGCGTCTGCAGCAATATTTGAGCATTTTCCAGGTTTCTTTTGTTACAAATTTACAATTTGCGGAGTATTAAAGCCACTAACTTGAGAACTTTTTGGTCTCTCTTACAGACACAATTAAGGCAAGAAATAAACAAGTCGCTAAGGAGAAGCAATATATTTGAACCCTGACAAGCACACTATTGTAGATTGAAAACAGCAGATGATATTTGTTGAACCGACCTGTTTGTAATTCTAAAAGCTACGCAGCCACAGTAACGTTTCACTTTTGCAATAAAAAGGGACAATTGGCCCTACCTGAAAAATAACTGCCGTCCTTGGTCACATGACACGATATATAAAATACTGCGTGTAAAGATAGTGTATAACACTAACAATGCTAGAACGTATGCGTCTTACATGTTGAGCTCTACCATAAGGAAAACCACTCAACATTTGTGCGTGATTCCGTATGCAATGTATCCTTCACCTAATATAGAAGCCACGAACCCTAACTAATCTACGCATGCGTTTAGGACAAATTAGTTTTGTTCTAAGGAGAATGGTACCACAAGGAGAGCAAGGGGTTACCTGAAACAAATATATAGCTTTGCGATGTTCAAAGTTAAGCGACGGCGATGGAATGTGTTTTACGTAGAGTACACATGTACCTTTCCCACCCTACTCCCACTACTTCCTTGCCTCTAGACTAATTAATTAATTGAAATTAATTAATTAATTAAACAAACATTAAAGTTTACACCTTAGCGCCATAGGGCCATAGGGCCATAGTGCCATAGCGGCTTAGTTCCTTAGCGGCAGGCAACCCCCATAACCATCCCAATAGTGCACTCTGCACTAACTAGTGAGACAATCTCAGATAGTGCAGAGCGCAATTGATAGCTCTGATACAGTAGTCCCATAAGTACTCACCCCTGCTCGGTTCACTTCCGGTTTGTGTCTACCTTGGTAGTCTGCTACGGCTCAAATTAATTACTACTGGTGCTTTAAGTTGATTTTCGTTCATTTTAAATTCAACAATACGCTGAAGCAGCAAACGTGACAATTTAGCTCTTCACGCCAACTTTGTAACTTGATACTTTTGTTTTCCTCGCAAAGCCATGTAATATGAAACCCCTGTTTTCTCCAAAACATACGGAAGATGTCCTTGTTTTTTGGAGATAAATGAAAGAAAGTTAAATATCTGATGTAGTGATGAAGAAACGGAACAGAGACGATGTTTTACTAAAAATGCGAATTTTTACCGATGAACAAGAACTAATTTAATTATCAGATAGTCACGAAATACCACTTTCTTTTTCTGTTGCCACCTTTGTTGTTAACAATAAAACAATTCAAAATTAACACACAACGATATTGATGGCTGAGAAGCTTTTCAACGAAAAGTATTGAAGATAAACAGCGCTACTTGGCCGATATGAATGAGTCTCCTCAAAGACTGATTAAATTAATTTGAACTTTCATTAGGTGCCACGGCGTCTGCAGCAATATTTGAGCATTTTCCAGGTTTCTTTTGTTACAAATTTACAATTTGCGGAGTATTAACGCCACTAACTTAAGAACTTTTTGGTCTCTCTTACAGACACAATTAAGGCAAGAAATAAACAAGTCGCTAAGGAGAAGCAATATATTTGAACCCTGACAAGCACACTATTGTAGATTGAAAACAGCAGATGATATTTGTTGAACCGACCTGTTTGTAATTCTAAAAGCTACGCAGCCACAGTAACGTTTCACTTTTGCAATAAAAAGGGACAATTGGCCCTACCTGAAAAATAACTGCCGTCCTTGGTCACATGACACGATATATAAAATACTGCGTGTAAAGATAGTGTATAACACTAACAATGCTAGAACGCATGCGTCTTACATGTTGAGCTCTACCATAAGGAAAACCACTCAACATTTGTGCGTGATTCCGTATGCAATGTATCCTTCACCTAATATAGAAGCCACGAACCCTAACTAATCTACGCATGCGTTTAGGACAAATTAGTTTTGTTCTAAGGAGAATGGTACCACAAGGAGAGCAAGGGGTTACCTGAAACAAATATATAGCTTTGCGATGTTCAAAGTTAAGCGACGGCGATGGAATGTGTTTTACGTAGAGTACACATGTACCTTTCCCACCCTACTCCCACTACTTCCTTGCCTCTAGACTAATTAATTAATTGAAATTAATTAATTAAACAAACATTAAAGTTTACACCTTAGCGCCATAGGGCCATAGTGCCATAGCGTCTTAGTTCCTTAGCGGCAGGCAACCCCCATAACCATCCCAATAGTGCACTCTGCACTAAAAAGGCACGTTTCCTATCGCGAGGCCCTCTTGTTTAGTTGCCGGAAAACTAAAACTTTCTGTGTAACATGATCAGCTGAATTTTTTCAGAAAAGAAAAGAATGAAACGAAAAAGCTCGTTTTTCAATACCTCAGGGCAAGTTCCTGAAGTTTAAGCCTTGCAACTTAACAAATTAATGCCCGTTTTTCATGCGTCTGTCATGTTATTCGTCATGAATTTCGTCATAACAATGTCAAAGTAGCTGGATTTTTTAGACTAACAAATTGTCAAATTGTCCCCCCTCGCTCGTTGCGTCAACATCACATAACTTAGCTTTACATTTATGTCTCTCTCCGCTTATTGACAATTAGCTAATGAGCGCGCGAGAATTTCTGCACTTATTGTAAAAAAGCTTTTGCTAACAAAATATTCAATTCAATCTATGCAGAGCCAATAAAGCCCAGAATTACGAAGACTGGAAGGGATATGAAGGTAGAACTCCTCGTTAGACTGTCAGAAGTGGTCGGAGGTAACATACTGTGTAGAGATGGTATCGATTTGGAGTTGACTTGCCCTGTACAAGGGCTGCCTACACCAAAAATCAATTGGCTGCGAGGAGACAAGAAAGTTGGTGCAGGTGGAAGACTAAAGCTTGGCATTTTGAAGGAGGAAAGTTCTGGAAATTATTCTTGTGTCGCGACCAACATTGCAGGAGAGGCACGAAAAACAACCCAACTGACTGTAAAATGTAAGTTATGTAGGTAAACACAGTGTCAAAACTATCCCGTATTCAGTTGTGCTGCACTAGGAAAGGCTGCGATGACAGATGATCATAACTGTTTACACGAGAACTACTGCGCATAAGATAAAAATGTCGCTTTTGCACCACGGCTTTCTTACTGTCGTTTTTCTTTATTTACTGCCTACTTGCCGTCTTGCCTTCATTCTTGGCTGAAAAGCAGCGCTTACAAATATCAGTTCAAACTGCGAGATGGTGGAAATTTGCTGTGGTTGATGATTTTTGTGTATTATTGTCAGGACCTGGTTGTTTCACAATCATTATATGCCATTTGGTTTGAAGAGAATAGGTGAGGGTGAAGGGTGTTCCGAAGCGAAATAAGTTGATCGTCTCTTGTTTTTCCTTGTAGCTTCCATTCCACCTGTGATCCAATCGAGTACCAAAGTGATCGAATCCTATGAGGAGGACTTGTATCTGGCGGTGGAAATTGGAACCCGTTTAGAAGTAATCCAAGGGGCTAAAATTGATCTCATCTGCCGCGTCACGGGATTCCCGACTCCCAGTGTTAACTGGGTCAAAAGGAACTCACCTTTGACAGCCAGTTTTGAGCGTCAAGGATTTTTCATTGTTCCGTACAACGGCACAAGCACCACACTACTCATCCGAGGATCCCAGCCGCCTCAGGAAGACGAAGTCTATGGCTGCACAGCTTATAATGGCGGGGGATCTGACACGGCCTTCTCATACGTGACATTTAAAGGTGCGTCGTGAAGTCTACGACACCTTTACACTAAATGACGAATGCAGTTAATTTTCCAGTGAAATGTTCACGCAATAAAATGAAAGTTGTGATGGTGCAAAATAGGTTATAGCTATCACTTAAAGGGTCATAGTAAGGTTTCATTTGAAGACTTCGTGTGAGGATCGACTTCTCGATAGCTTTCATTCGAATGACCACGCACTTGAGTTTCAATTCAATGCTAAAACCACATTACGCAAGTCATGGTTTACCTGTAAAAACAAAATAATTACTTTTTCGCTTTTAGTTTGAATAATTATACACGGCTAAGCGTGTATGAAATTAACGCCGTGTTTTTAAACACGTTGTCAAAAACACGGTGTCGGTGGGTATTGTATATTTTCAGTGATACATCTTTGACTGTGGTCAGTCGCTTTTACGTTATTGAGCAATTTAATCCTCTCTTATTTGCATTAGTGACATTAGACACCTTTTATTCCAGAGCGTGTTGCGCCCAAAGTGCTATCCACTTGGCTTACTGGCTCTGTTGGCGTTCAAGAGTCGCTTGAAACTAGAGATCCTGTCAAGGTTATTCTCGGTGATACTGCGCGAATGTTTACGAGAACAAAGGTATGATGAGCTTGAAAGGTCGTTCTTCTATCTTCTTTTTAGTATTACTCTGGTCTGTTACAAAAAGGTTAAAAGTTACTGTGTTTTCATTTCGGTAATGATTGTCTATTGCAAGTTTCATGCCTTAGTAATAACGTAGGCCAGTTTTAGGCTCAAAACCTCGTCGTTGAATTGTTAATTGAGACGCAGTAACGAAGGCCGAAGATAAGCAATGTGCCCATGTCCACACAAACTCGTAAATCAGGGGCGGTGCTAGGGGGGGAGGGTGCAGGGGGTGCGCACCCCCCCTCCCCTGAGATGAAGCCTTCTTCGTATTCGCTTTTAAAATTTGTTTACCTCACTAGTTACGCCATTCCTTAATGGTGTACCCCCTGCTAAGAAAAATCCTGAATCCGCCCCTGTAAAAATTTGGCGTCATTCACAAGTCTTTCAGTCGCGCATGATCCATGCAAAGCAATCGTAACCAACAATTAACTACGGTGATAGATGGTCTCGTTTCTATTGTTTAAATACGTAACCATGGCAATGCAATGATTCAGCTATTGTAAATAAATTTTGGATCATGTATTATGTAGGATCTTATTGTAATTTATTATCTTAGATAGTGCAGGTCCACATCAGGACTTAACGTCTTGCCAATTGATCTGTAACCTGCTTTATCAAATAAATCACGTATGTATGTATGTATTTAAAGGTGACGATAGTGTGTGAAGTGGAAGCCATACCCGTGGCGAAGGTCACGTGGACCAAGAATGGAGGGCCTATTTATGCTAAACACAGCGTAAACGGCACGAATTTGGTTCTTAGTGAACAAAGTGGTATTTCTGACTCGGGGCGTTATGCCTGTACTGCAAGGAACCTCCTTGGAAGAGACTCTGCTTTTTCTGATATCACTTTTATAGGTAAGCCAATTACTTTCGTTTAAAGGAAGTACGCCGCCTTTTGCGCATGTTTAAATGTTTAGCCTAAATTTTTCAAGTTCGTCGTTTGTAATCCATGTTAATCTTCTCCATCCTTGTTCCATACTTGTTCCTTTATGGTTTATGATTATCTCTTTGGTGTTTTCCTATCTTACACTAACGGCATAACGGTAAGGTCACGCAAACGCAGAAAAAAATCCCCATGTTGATATCAGTTTTATGCCACTAATGTGATTAACACAGCATAACAGAAACATGACGACATAAACATTAAAGGCTAAGGGAAAAAACTAATCTTTCTTTATGTCGTTTTGCCCGTCGTAGTGCGACATTACCCGACATAGCTACTTTACTTAATTGAGACACGAACTGTAAAATACATTACATTATTGAGTGGTTCATTTAGAAAGAAAATGATTACGTCATTGACGCTAACATGCCGGTCAATTCGAAACCTAAACATGCCCCAGTTACCCCCCGGGGCAAACTTTACGTTTTGAATTTTTAGTTGGACAAATTTGATTACCCAACTAGTGACTGATCGGCAATATTGTCCCGGTTATTTCCACTGGTTTTTAAGATCTTCCAAGGTTTGAAAATCCAAAGACTCTTTAAGAATGCTGACGGCTACCTGTAACAGCTGCATGAAAAGAAAAGGGTCTTATCGTTGTACGGGAATTTAAGAAGTTCGAAAAATGGCTCAGTAAATTGCCTAAATCACGAAGGAGCTTTCGGGACGAAGTTTTGGCCTTAATATCAAAGTGTTGTCATGGGCAACCTTCATCGTTTCCGGTGGTGACAGCCGCGCGTCGCCTACAATTTCGCGCGATTTGCTGCTATGACGTCAAAGGCCAAGAAGCCAGTTGTTCATGATAGCAATACGATTTTAACGTTCAACCTCCGTCACCAAACTTCCGTCGCGCCTTACTCAACTGATAATCGTAGTAATGGTCTTGCCTATAGCTCCCCTCCATGCGAATTATGCCACACTGTATATTGATGTTTGATGCTCTTTTTTTTTCATCAGAACCAATTCTACCAACAATCATAACAGGCGAATCGTCAGTATCAGTGCTATCTGCAACGAATTACAGAGCAACAATTGGCACCAACATAACAACAGTGATCGGAAACAACATTACGTTCGTGTGTGTGGCAGAAGGTCTTCCCAGACCCGAAGTGTCTTGGTGGAAAGACGACCTTGATCTGAACGTTAACGAGACTTCTCATGTTGTGTATGCAAGCGGTACGAATGCCACCGGGGTCTATTCGTGCGTGGCAAGCAATCTTGGAGGCTCCTTTACGACCAGTTCCACTATGACTGTTCTTGGTTAGTGAGCACATTTTTCTCGGGGAGGAGGGGGTGGGGGGGGGGGGGGGCGAGGAATGATTGTCGTTAACGTTCCGGAATCCGGCGGTTTCTCACAGTCCTCGTTTCTTTTTAGATCGCATCGCACCAGAAAAAGCAACACGACCACGTATCATTACAACCCGCGAAAATCAAGAGTCAGTCGGCGAGCGAAGAACAGTCGAACACACTGTTGGGGGAAATGTGACCATTCTAGAAGGAAGGAACCTCCTGTTAAGGTGCCCAGTGGAAGGGGTACCAACACCGTCCACAAGGTGGCTCTTTGATGGGATTTCTGTGCAAGTGACTGATACTCTTCAAATTAATGACGACACAGGCGACTTGAAGATCATCGAGATGACCCAGGATGACGTAGGGGAGTATTCTTGTGTTGCTACAAACATTGCTGGTCAGACTGTGGAGGTGTCGTATACAACTGTTATTGGTGAGTTTAACGCGATGCAGGTATTCTTGTATCACTTAAGTGGCGCTCCAAATCCTACGCGTCCATCCATGTATTTGTTGCCATAGTCATGTCTAAGAATTGGATAGTAAATTAAAAGTGAAGGTGAAGAATGATCATCGCAGTAAATTTTCCAATTTAAGCAATTGGAAAGAAGAAGCCTGAAAAAAATCAGGGCTTCAACGGGATTCGAACCCATGAACTCCGCGATACCGGTGCGATCCCGTTGAAGCCCGGTGCGATCCCGTTGAGGCCCTGATTTTTTTTCAGGCTTCTTCTTTCCAATTGCTTAAGGTTACTTCAAACCTTCGCGGGGTTACATTGGTCGATATTTTTTTGGTCAAGAAAATTAAAGTCCGCGAAGCTCAAGTTTGCATACTGTGAACGCTAGGGGTTCTGTTATTTCATTGGCTCGCGACTTTTCAAGTTGACACATTCCTCCGTGAAGACGTGATATATTTATAAATCTTTAGAAGACGAAAACTCGCACTCGTTTTTTGAGAGAATCCCTTCTCTTTAAATGAATTAATAGGGTATGCAGATTTGACGGTTTTCCATGAAATTTGGTCAGAGCATTCACTGATAGATATGGAACAAAAGCGTGTCGGCGAATTCCCTTATTTTAAATACTTTCCTCGTGGCGGCCTTTAACGCAACAGGTTACGCGAATTTTTCGATAGTCGAACTTGACAGATCTATAAAAAGATAACCAATAGAAATAAAAGAAAATGCTGACACGTGTTTGGAGATTGAGGCTTTGTGATAAACACTGCACAGTTATTTTGCATGAACGACCGCATTTGATACCCGATTAATTCGCTGGAACGTCAGTCGGTCATTTTGAAGTTGACGGCCTCTGCCGCCTTTGGAAAGCAAAATCCAAAACAAAACATAATTTTATCGAATTCTACATTTTATAAACTTTCTGTTGATATATAGTTTGTGGGGGTTTCCGTGAAAACAGCGCGCGTACGATTTTTTTTCTGGAGTACACCCGCGAAGGTTTGAAGTAACCTTAAATTGGAAAATTTACTGCGATGATCATTCTTCACTTTCATCTACAACCGCAGTTCACATATGAATTATTTCATATATACTTCACATCATTTCACTCCTCACGGGAAGATATGAACTCAATTGACCTCGCTCCCAATGTGTGGCTTCATAGCTCAGTTGGTAGAGCATCACACCGGTATCGCGGAGTAAAGTTAAGTTGACCCGTTTGATTACTCGTGTTTCTTGTCTACTTACAATATACTGATAGTGTAAAAAGTTCACTCAGGATCTTGCACTTCAAAGTTACAGCACGTAATAGCGAATTCTACAAGGTAATCTATCCAACGAAATGTGAATGAGTAACCAGGATGAAGCATACCTGAAAAACGAAAATGCATTCCCTGGGTAAAAGAGATGTGTTGTTTGACGTCTGACGTGTGACATGTGACAAGCAGCCTGTGACATATGATATGTGGCAAATAGCGTGACACATCTGGCTCGTAACATGTTAGCATGTGATGTATGACGTGTGACACGTGTCGACTGATGTTATTTACAAATATGTAACTTGTTCTCCTCTTATTCCGCTCCAACAGTGCCGACATTTCCAAATATTGATTCGTCAAACATTTCAGTACAAGTGTTTGACCCAACTCGCCAACCTGTCAGCGTAAAGATAGGTAGTCACGTGACCACGTTAACGGGAACACCTGTCACTATCACCTGTGATGTCACGGGATTTCCTGAGCCCAGGGTGAGCTGGATGAAGGGTTTCACCTCTATCACGGGATCAGATACGGAGCGCTTGATTGTGAGTGAAAGCAGATTAAGTCTGCTGTCATCTGGCGTCTCTGACTCGGATCAGTACATGTGCACGGCGTCTAGCCCGGGTGGACAAGCAGCTGTTGTCTCGAACATTACGTTCGTCGGTAAGCAGTGATAAATAATAACTTACAGAAGCTCTATGACGCGGTATCTCACTTGCTTCCTCCCACTGCTCAACACTAACTTCAAAGCTAAACAACCATAAAAATAATGTGATGTGATCAAAGTGATGTGATTTGGCTTGAGGTCAGGGAGAGGTCTACTAATGTAATAAAATGCATTGTAATGAAATGTAGGCCGGTGAGACCCTCCCCCAATATCCACACTTTTGTACATTTAAATAATTCCACCGGCTCTTAAAATAGATTTTCATGCTATCCCAGAAATGAACGGGATTGTCAGGATGTGTATATAGGTCTGCTTATCTTGTTCTTCTATCTTACCATGTGCACAATTATGATTTTTCTGGTTTTACTTTCAGATTACTGGGTTTCGTTTGCCATAAATACTTAGCTGAAATGGGCTGAAACTGGGCAATCGAGAGTTGAGAAATCGTCGAAAATTTAACTAATAACTCTCGGTAATCAAATTTTGCCCTTTAATTTCATTTTCACCCTGCAAAAAGACTGAAAATTACTTTTCTTTTGATGCATTTCTATACTGTTTCTCTCTGCGAATTATCCATAATTTCACTTCTTAGTGCCATCGTAAAATACATTCTTTTGTTCGCAATAATTGTTTATAGAGCATTTGCTATTACCTTGAACAGAATCTGTGAAGCCACGAATTTTGTTCTCAACAAAGGCTCAGGAGATTCTTCAACGCCTCTCAATTAACATAACAATTGGGGAAAAGTTGACGATTCTTGATAAGAGCAACGTGACAATAGAATGTACAGCCGAAGGGGTCCCTCCTCCGTCACTGTCCTGGAGCAAAGATGGCGTTAAACTGAACAGTTTGCAAACCAACCTACTGCACCTAAGGAACATCGCACGGGAGGATACAGGACGCTACACCTGTACAGCTGAGAACTTTTTAGGTTTTGTTAGTCAGTCAACACTGCTTTCCGTTAGAGGTAGGTACATGTTTTGGAGGCATGTAGAAAATTTTGTTCTGGAACAATGAGAGTTTTTTTCTCTTCAATCTCAGAAAATGGTAGTAGAATTGTTTTGGCTCCGACAAGTTTCAACGCCAATCAGTGAAAGACTGGTTTGGAAGGCCGTTTTGGTATTTCCAAGTTGTTGTTTTTTTGCTATCTTTCAACAAAAAACATGGTGCAACGTCCTTGAGCAAAACAGAGCAAAACGTTCCCCAAAAAGGATGTATTCTTTGTTAAGTCGCTGGGACAAACAGTCGCATTACCTGAAGCAAAATGACCGCATGTAGGGAAAGACGATTAGTAAGAGCTAGGCAAAACTCCATCAACCTGGATTTTACGTTTGCTTCTGCTTCGGCTGTAAGTTCCGTCATTAATTGCCATAAAGATCTATTAATTAAACATCTATTATTTGCGTTTAAGCTGGAAGAAAGCCATTCATCAATTCGAAAAGCCAAGGCGTTGTTGTCGATGACAAGGTTAAGGGCATCAAGCTGGATGCTGGTAGCAACCTTACTTTGGTAGCAGGATCGAGTGTGACTATCACATGTGAAGTGGACGCCGTACCTGAGCCTACCATAACTTGGCTGCAGAATAAAAAGCAAGTGGTTAACAACGTCAACAAGACCTCCTTAACTGTAGACAACCCAAGCCGAGTCAATTTACAAACTGTCTCATGTACTGCTGCTAACATTTTAGGGTCTGATTCTAAATCAAGCTACTTTACAATACTTGGTAAGAAATGTTTTTCACCGCAAATTAAATCTCTGCCACAACCCAAGTTCTATCACTGTAAACAGTTTTACTTATGTGCATTTCAAGTCTGGTTTCAAACAAAATGTATAGAGGAGATATTCATTTCCTTTCGCTAGTCGTCATAAATGCAATTAACTCAATCTACTTTCCACAAAACTTCAAAGGTAGTTTTATGGCAAAATATACCTTGTTTCTGCAAACATACTTTTGCAAAACGGAAATTAAAGTTGAACACAATTATATACCTAACTAAGAGTAATCATCGCATGCTGGCTCGCTTTACTTGACAGAGCCTTCCAAGCCACGAATTAACATTCACGAGGTACCAAAATCCATTGAGGCTCAAAACCGAAGTCCCTTAACACTGAACATTGGCGATGAACTAACAGCCCTTACCAAGACAAACGTTACCATTGAGTGCCCAACCAGCGGTGTACCAAGACCTACAATCACGTGGACAAAAGATGGACGAATACTCCGTGATGATGGCAGGTACACGATTCAAATTGATGGATCATTGGTGATAGATGAGGCCAAGGTAGAAGACAGCGCTCGATTCACGTGTAATGCCGACAGTATTAATGGCCAAGACAGTGCATCAAGCGCGGTGCAGATTGTTGGTGAGTTAAATCTTCCATTGAAAATCAATAAAAGCTCAATACTGTAACCTTTAGGTTCGGCTGGATTTAAAAATCTGGCAGAACGTTTGTTGGGAATTATACGACGCACATTTAAGTTCTTTTCTATTTACACAGAACCCGTAAAACCTGTTATTGAGGTTCCCAAATATGGCCAAGATATTCCTCTTACTGATGTGGATGCCGTGACTATGAACGTTGGTGATAATGTGACAGCAGCTTCAAACACTACCATCACCATTAGATGTCCAGTGAGTGGAGTACCAACACCAGCTGTTACCTGGCAGAAAGATGGTGTACAAATTATTGGAGGAGACAAGTTTTCCATGACGGATGACAACAGTCTGGTTATTAATGACGCGGAAATAAAACACAGTGCCAAGTACAGTTGTATTACTCAAAACGAGTTTGGGAAAGATGAAGCCTCTTCCACGGTCAGAATAATAGGTGAGTGTTGCTTCTTGTGTATAAACATGTGCATACGTAACAAGTCTGAATGTTTCAAAGTAGAAAAGTTCCTTTTGAAAATAGTATTTAACTCACCCCATTTCTCCCCGTAACCGATAATAACTGGGAAATGATTATAGTTTATGTCACGCCCATGTCATAAAACGCTTCTTGACATCAGTCAACCATTTGCTTTCCAGAGCTTTCCAAGCCTATGATCGACATTCCAGAACAGCCACGTACTATAGAGGCTCAAGACAGAAGTCCCGTCACGCTTAACATTGGCGAAACCGTGACAGCGCTCACTCGCACAATCATTACCATTCAGTGCAACACCAGCGGTGTACCAACACCAACTGTGACGTGGACAAAAAACGACCTACGGATTCCCAGTGGTGATCGACACACCGTTGAGGACGATGGTTCATTGCTGATTGCTGACTCAAGAGAAGGCGACAGCGCTAAGTACACATGCACTGTCACTAGCGTTGCTGGTAAAGATAGTGCATCCAGCACTGTACAAATTGTAGGTACGCAATCCACGCACAGAATGAAACTGAAATTGTTTAGATTATCGTTCAGCTTGATGTAGTTTACCCTTCTGTTGTGACAACTCCATCAAAAAACTAGAAACTGGTATCTCCTTTAATTTCTAGTTGTCTTAGACTTCAGTATCGTACTTAGGTAGTTGAATAGACACGGAGTATTTGTGACTTCATGTTCATTCCCATAGAGCCCTTAAAGCCAGAGATCGAGATTCCTGAGACTGGACGAGAGATTCCCGTGGGTGATGGCAGCCCAGTAACTATGACAATTGGTGATAACGTGACGGCAGCTTCAAACACCACCATCACTATCAGGTGTCCAGTTAGTGGAGTACCAACACCAGTTGTTACTTGGGAGAAAGATGGAGTGCAAGTTTTTTTGAGAGAGAAGATTGATATAGCCGATGACAACACCCTGGTGATCAAAGAAGCAGAGGTACAAGACAGTGCAAAGTACACATGCATCGTTGAAAATTCGTTTGGGAAGGATGACACTTCCTCCATTGTAAAGATAATAGGTAAGTAGACCTAGAACTAGTAGATTGATTTAGGCAAGAGGTAGGATTGTGTGGGAATAATACTAAATTACTTGTCTTTACTATTTTGAGTTTCCTTGAAAATAACGGTAGACGTAAAGTCACTTAAATCTCGATAATGATCATTTCATTAAAGACGACCCTTTCATCTCCAGAACCCTCCAAGCCTGTCATAAAAATACCTGGTAAGCCAACGACAATAGAAGCTAAAGACCGAAATCCCATCACTTTGGCCATTGGTGATAACGTGACAGCACTTACCAATACAAGAGTTACCATTGAGTGTCCTACCAGCGGCGTACCAACACCATCGGTTACGTGGAAGAAAGATGACCAGAGCATCCCCACAGGTGGCCGATACACTACTAAGAGTGATGGTTCACTGTTGATCGCTGGTTCAAGAGAAGATGACAGTGCTAAGTACACATGTACTGTCATTAGCGTTGCGGGTGAAGACAGTGCACCCAGCACAGTGAAAATTAAAAGTAAGCCATCGTTTTGCAAACACCGAAACGTTAATCTTTAAGATCTTGTAACGTGAAGTAATTTAAACACTTTTGTTGTCGGAATGAAGACATGATTTCCACGATAAGTAGGAGATATCTAGTTTAAGACGTTTCTTAATATGTAACGAGACAGACAGATTATGCTGGCAATAGTTAGATCCACACTCTTTTTATTCACTGTTGATTTACCATTCTCAAATTCATTAACAATTCATCAAGTTTAAAGAAAGGAAATCATGACCGTGACGATGTAAGGATATCTGATCTTAATTAACATAGATTTTTACGATTTTATTTTTCCGTTTTCCCCTCAGTTGTAGTTTCGATGAAGAAGATGTATCAAACACTCAAGACAGTGTTTGACCACATTTCCAAACACCTCGATGTTCTTCAAAAATACTCCCCTGCGCGTCGTATTTTCAATTCTCTTCTCGGTGTTTGGAAATGTGGTCAAACACGGTCTTTCGTGCTTGATTTTTTACATCAATGACCCGGAATACTAGAGACTTTATTTCTACCCAAATAGAACCTGTTAAACCAGTGATCGAGGTTCCTGAACCTGGGCGTGATATTCCTTTTGGTGATGACAGTGTAGTGACAATGAACATTGGTGATAATGTGACAGCAGCTTCAAACACCACCATCACCCTCACGTGTCCAGTGAGTGGAGTACCGACACCAGTTGTCACTTGGAACAAAGACGGTGTGCCAGTTGTTGATGGAGGAAGGATAAATTTCGCGGAAAACAACACTCTAGTTATGGAACAAGTGGAACTGGGCGACAGTGCAAAGTACACTTGCAGTGTTCAAAACTCATTTGGAAAGGATGAAGCTTCTTCCATTGTTAGGATAATAGGTTTGTGTATAGAAAATTTGTGTAAAAGCCTTTGTAGTTTGCGGATCTTGCAGACAGACTGAGAACAGACGCGGAATTGTAAGTGCTAAAATCGTATTACTTTTCTAAATTGAATTTTTTTTCAGTCCATTTTGAAAGTGTTTTGAAAACTCTTCTTGGAAGATTCACATAATTTAACAATGGAAAGAAAATCTGAGTCAAGTGACCATAGGCAACGACGTTTTGATTAACGAGGACCCTTTCATTTCATAGACCCCTCCAAGCCTGTTATTAACATTCCTGGAACACCAAAGACAATAGAAGCTGAAGACCAAAGTCCCATCGCCTTGTTCATTGCCGATAACGTAACAGCACTTACCAATACAAGCATTACCATTCAGTGTCCCTCCAGCGGTGTACCAACACCAACTGTCACGTGGACAAAAGATAACCAAGAAGTCACCGACGATGACAGGTACACAGTTCAAGATGATGGTTCATTGTTGATCAGTGAAACTGATGAAGAAGACAGCGCTCGATACACGTGCACTGTAGACAGTGTTACTGGTGAAGACAACGCATCAACCACGGTACAGATTATTGGTAAGTAGTAAAACAATCACTTAAATAAAATGAACTTAAAATTTGTTTGTAATGTGTTTTTTTCTCTATTATATGGCTAACTCCGTGAGCGGGCAAGATGAGCCAAATCCTGCGCTGTGATTGGCTACTCGAGAGGGCAAGATGGCGCTTTCTTGTCCGCTCACGGGATTATTTATTATTACTTATTATATTTATTATATGGCCAGCTCCGTGAGCGGGCAAGATGAATCAAATCCTGCGCTGTGATTGGCTACCCGAGCGGGCAAGATGAAGCTATCTTGCTCGCTCGGGACTACCCGCCTGTCTTGCAAGAAAAATTTCCCCGAAAGCCATATAATAAATCCTTTATTGACCAAGCTTGTTCGGTCAAGATGGCTGGATATTGGCCTCGTTCTTTTTCCGCGAGTTTATGGGCGTCGACTCCGTCTCGGTCCATAAACACGCAAAAAAAGAACTTGGCCAATATCCAGCCATCTTGACCTCACACTTGGTCAATAACCCATATTTAAGTGCTTTAATGCTTTATTAACCAAGCTTATTCGGTCAAGATGGCTGGATATTGGTCTCATTCCTCTTTTGGCAGTTAATGGACCGGCCAATATCCAGCCATCTTGACCTCACGCTTGTTCGATAAACCATATATATTTATTGTTCACTTCAATTGTACTTGCTTGCTGTGTTTTCAATCTGTGTCATAACCTTACTGACAATTTCTTCAAACTTAAAGAACCCACCAAGCCAATGATCAACGTTCCTGAATACGGAAAAGAGATTCTCATTGGTGATGGCAGTCCAGTGACTATGAACATTGGTGATAACGTCACAGCAGCTTCAAACACTACCATCACCATCAGGTGTCCAGTTAGTGGAGTGCCAACCCCATCCGTTATTTGGCAGAAAGATGGCGTGGAAATTGGTGAAGGAGACAAGCTGACCATCCTGGCTGACAACACCTTAGTTATTAAAGAAGCTGATTTAGAAGACGATGCCAAGTACACATGTACCATTCAAAACGCGTTTGGAAAGGACGAGGTTTCTTCTATCGTCAGGATAATTGGTAAATGGTCTTTCGTGGTCAGTTTTAGTATACCGACCGATTCACGGTGTATACACCAATTCACGCAAATTTAGAAGGTTCAATATAGCGGGACATTTTCCCAAATTGTCCAAATTGTCCTATAAACGCCACGATGTGTTTTGTCTTAGCAGGATATCATGGTTATGGTGTCCGAACAGACTCCTAGCTTAGGCAGTTTAAAGCTTATTACCATCAAAGCAAGGCCATTGGGGTCTTGTTCAGTTTGAGACCACCTACACATCGAATTGATCATTTGATTGACGGCAATAGTTTTATGTTTTAGAACCCTCTGGGCCTGTCATCAAGGTTCCCGATAAACCAACAATAATCAAAGCTCAAGATCGTAGTCCAATCACGTTGAGCATTGGTGACGATGTTACAGCACTTACCAACACAAGCATTACCATCCAGTGTCCTACCAGCGGTGTACCAACTCCAACTGTCACCTGGACAAAAGATGGTGAACAAATCCCCAATGATGGCAGGTATACAGTTCAGGATGATGGTTCATTGCTGATCAGTGAAGCTGTTGATGAAGACAGTGCTCGATACACGTGCATCGCAGATAGTATTATTGGTAAAGACAGCGCATCAAGCAAGGTGCAGATTGTTGGTAAGTGAATCGAATAGCGTTAAAAATATTTTGTGACTCTATCTGTGTAGTTGCATTAGCTACAGATGCTTTACTTATCATAGCTTCAAACACTACCATTACCATAAGTTGTCTAGTGAATGGAGTTCCAACACCAGCTGTTACTTGGCTGAAAGATGAAGTGCAAATAATCGAGGGAGATAGGTTTTCTATCACAGTAGACAACAGTCTGGTTATCAAAGGAGCGGAAGTAAAAGAGAACGCAAAGTATACATGCAGTGTTAAAAGCGCGTTTGGAAAGGATGACTCTTCCTTCATTGTGAGGATTATGTGTTAGTGCTAATTCTTCCTCAGTTTAGTGTCTCATGCTGGTCAAAGGATTGTGAGACATGACTCCCTTTATGGATCGAACTGAAATGAACTTATTGGCCGGGTGATGCGTTTGAGCTGCTTGAAGCCAAAACGGAGTTGAGAATAATCTTACAAGGGTAAAATATGATCAGTGAAATGAGTCGCAAGAACGTTTGGAACTGTGCGTATAATGTTAACGTCGAAAATGTTACTGAACATGGACAAAAAACGTTTCATTTTATAGAACCATCCAAGCCTGCGATCAATATTTTTGGGACCCCAAGGACGATCGAAGCGAAAGACCGAAGTCCCATTACCTTGAGCATTGGCTATAACGTGACAGCACTTACCGAAACAAGCATTACCATTCAGTGTCCCACCAGCGGTGTACCAAGACCAACTGTCACGTGGACGAAAGATGGCCAGAGCATCGCTAGTGGTGGCATGTACGCAGTTCAGGATGATGGCTCATTGCTGATCAATGAAGCTTTTGAAGAAGACAGTGCTCGATACACGTGCACTGCAGACAGTGTCGCTGGCAAACACAGCGCATCTAGCTCGGTGCAGATATTTAGTAAGTAGGGTGAAAACCTCTGAAAACACTATATTGTGCTCTCCATGAGTTAAGGGTGCTTTCTATCTGTTATTTGGTGTAGGAAGACCAGTATGGAGAAGTCTTTGAAAGATCAGCATAAATAAGTTTACTATAGTTAATGCAAACTCTTATATAGAATGACAAAAAGCGTCCTTAAAATTTTTTTATATACACAGGGCCAACCAAACCAAATATAAAAGTCCCTGAAACCGGGCGAGAGATTCCCATTGGTGATGGCAGTCTAGTAACGATGAACGTTGGCGATAACGCGACAGCAGCTTCGAACACTACTATCATCATCAGGTGTCCAGTTAGTGGAATACCAACACCAGTTGTTATATGGGAGAAAGATGGAGTCCTACTTATAGACGAAGAAAAGCTTTCTGTCAGAGGAGATTCTTTACTAATAAGAGGAGCGGAGGTAGAAGACAGCGCAAAGTACACTTGCAGAGTTGGAAATGTGGCCGGACTGGATAAGCTGTCTTCTATCATCAAAATAATAGGTTAGTACTACATTCAGACACTGTCTCAGCGATAGAAATTAGCTGTTTGACATTGCTTATTTCTATTCAAAGGTCCCTCTAAACCAAAGTTTGACATCTCTGCCATTCCAAAGGCGATACGAGCTCAAGACCGAAGTCCCGTTACCCTGACTATTGGTGATAACATAACAGCACTTACCAATACAAGCATTACCATTCAGTGTCCCACCAGCGGTGTACCAACACCAACCGTTACGTGGACAAAAGGTGGCCTAGAAATCTTTGAAGGGGACAGGTACACTTTCCATGATGATGGCTCATTGTTGATCAGAGGAACTGATAAAAAAGACAGTGCTCAATATACGTGTACAGCAGCCAACGTTGCTGGTAAAGACAGCGCATCAAGCACGGTGCAGGTTGTTGGTAAGTTTGTTTAACTGTTGTTGGTAAGTGAGTTTAATTGGAAAAATTTAAAATTCCGGTATAAAAAAGAGATGACTAATGCTTTTAGTTTATTATACCCATGTACAAGTAAAGCTCATGGCTGTGTTAGCTGAATGCTAAATATTTTTTTGTTTAAAAATTTTACTCATAGTCTGTGTTATACACACAGAGCCAACTAAACCAATGATCGAGGTCCCTGATACCAAACGAAATATTCCCGTCGGTGATGGCAGTCCAGTGATTATGAACATTGGTGATAACGTGACCGCAGCTTCAAACACTACTATCACCATCAGATGTCCAGTAAGTGGGGTACCGAAGCCCTCTGTCTCTTGGAAGATGGATGGCGTCCAAATGACTGAAGGAGATAGGTTTTCTATTACTGATGACAGCACTCTGGTTATTAAAAGACCGGAAGTAGAGGACAGCGCCAAGTACACTTGCAGTGTTCAAAACAAGTTTGGGAAAGATGATATTTCTTCTCACGTCACGATATTAGGTTAGTGCTAACTCAAGCATAGTTCATTCTTGTCTAAATCTTCAACGTACGCGATTTGTCTTCCTTTGTAACTTCTTGATTGTTTTGTTGGAGTGCTCTAAAACCTATCATGAGATAAGGTTTTATGATGAACTTGTGTCACGTAAATAACGAAAACGTGGATGTTTGATTAACAAGGACCTGTTCCTCGTAGAACCCTCCCGGCCTGTAGTAAATATTTATGGTACACCAAAGACAATTGACGCTCAAGACCGCAGTCCCATCACCATGACGATTGCTGATAACGTGACAGCACTTACCAATACAAGCATTACCATTCAGTGTCCCTCCAGCGGTGTACCAACACCAAGTGTCACCTGGACAAAAGATGGTGAAGAAATCACCAATGATGGCAGGTACACTGTTCAGGATGATGGTTCTTTACTGATCAACGAAGCTTTTGCAGAAGACAGCGCTCGATACACGTGCAATGCTGAGAGTGTTGCTGGTAAAGACAGTGCGTCGAGTACAGTGAAGATAGTTGGTAAGTTCTAAAACCTTGCAACCAGGTGCCACTTTGTTCCGAGGGAAAAGGTTATTCTGGTCATGTTGGCTAAAAAATAACTTGTTTACCTGACCTGTTTACCTGTTTATTTGTCGCATCGATTCATATTCGAAAAGAGGCTCGCTTCTCAATAATGCACTGCAGGTTTGCGTTGTAACATCCACCCTAGACGTCTTTCTCACTAAGCTATGCAATGTAAAATTGCTCCTTTACAGCACCGAAATGTTGTTAAATTTATCAAAGTCGTCATTTGTGATTACTTGTTGCAGACCCTGTCAAACCAGTCATCGAGGTTCCTAAACCTGGACGAAAGATTCCCGTTGGTGATGGAAGACCGGTGACGATGAACGTTGGTGATAACGTGACAGCAGCTTCAAACACTACCATCACCATCAGGTGTCCAGTTAGTGGGGTGCCAACACCAGATGTAACGTGGAAAAAGGATGGAGCACGTGTTACCCAAGGAGAGATTCTTTTTATCACAACTGACAATTCTTTGGTCATTAAAAATGGAGATGTAGACGACAGTGCAGAATACACTTGTAGCATTCAAAGCAACTTCGGAAAAGAGGACATTACATCCGTTGTGGAGATAATCGGTAAATGCTGATTAAGACATTTCTGGCATTTGTTATTAGCCTTCCCTGTTGTTATTTATAGTCCTCTTACTCCTCTTGGCCACAAGTTATACAAATGCTCATTTAATGTCTGATTATGTGTTTGTCCAGTTGTTGATGAATATGTGATGCTATTTATCCGTACCATACATTTGAAACAGTATGCATTCATTCGATCGTCCATTCTCTTTACAGTGCATAAGAAGCCTGTCGTTAAAATAGCTGAACAGCCAAAGATGATAGAAGCTCAAAATCGAAGTCCAATCATCTTGACCATTGGCAATAACGTGACAGCACTTACCAATACAAGCATTACCATTCAGTGTCCCACCAGCGGTGTACCAACACCAACTGTCACGTGGACAAAAGATAACCAAGAAATCCCCAATGATGGCAGGTACACAGTTCAGGATGATGATTCACTGCTGGTAGATGAAGCTGGTGAACAAGAGAGTGCTCGATACACTTGCACCGCTGGCAATGTTGCTGGCAATGGCAGTGCTTCAAGCACAGTTAACATTGTTGGTAAGGTTTTCCATGGTTTTCATTTTGATAGCTAAGCCAAGGTGCTTTTGAATAACTTTGTAAATATGGCTGTGCATTAACTCCAACTAAATACACTTGTTTGCCATAGAGCCAATGAAACCAATGATAAAGCTGCCCGAACCTGGACGAGAGATTCCCGTTGGTGATGGCAGCCCAGTGACTATGAACATTGGTGATAACGTGACGGCAGCTTCAAACACTACCATCTCCATCAGATGTCCAGTGAGTGGAGTACCAGCACCAGTTGTCACCTGGCAGAAAGATGGAGTCCCAGTAACTGCTGGAGGGAAAATTTCCCTCATAAAAGAGAAACCGCAATTGATCATCCGAGTAGCTAAAGGAGTGGACAGTGGAAAATATTCTTGCACGGTTGAAAACAATTTCGGGAAAGACAGCTTATCCTCCATAGTCAGAGTAATGGGTAAATGTTTAATCCAGGTTTTTTGAGGTTATTGTGGCAGATTAACCGCCATTCGTTTAGTATAAGAACGAAGAGTTACAGGTCCGATAATTAATGTGTAAATTCCAAAATGTCTAACGTATCTTTAACGAATTCTCTGCCTCCTCACAACTCATCGCTAAAGGGTTTCAAAACTGGGGTGATAAGCCCCATTTCTATCCTGCTCTATGACGAGTAGTGCATTGTCCGTACAATGGGTCTCACAAAAGTTGTGTTTTTTTATGGCCTTCCCAGGACCTTCTAAGCCTAAAATAAAGATTCCTGAGAAACCAAGGACGATAGAAGCTCAAGATCAAAGTCCCATCACTTTGACCATTGCCGATAACCTAACAGCACTTGTCAATACAAGCATTACCATTCAGTGTCTCACCAGCGGTGTACCAACACCAACTGTCACCTGGACAAAAGATGGTGAACAAATCCCCAGTGATGGCAGGTACACAGTTCAAGATGATGGTTCATTGCTGATCAGTGACGCTAGTGAAGAAGACAGCGCTCAATACACGTGCACTGCAGATAGTGTTGCTGGTAAAGACAGGGTATCAAGCGCGGTGAAGATTGTTGGTAAGGGTACTTTGATGATTTTGTATTACCTGTTCAGGTACAATCTCTCCTTGTGTAAAGTTAATATCTTGTAGAATATTGAAGTTCATTATGTCTTCCTGTATGGTACCTTTACTTTGACGCCTACTCGTGTTGTTACAATACCTCTTGTTATGTTTAGTGCATCGTGTTATAATCTGCATGGCAAGCCGTCAAATTTGTCCCGGAAACAATCGGCACAGAATGACGTAGCGTGGGATCCCCCAGAATGAGATGCTAATCTATCGCAGGTTACCAGCAGCATTTTTGTACGTTATGCATTCGTCCGCACAAACTTATATAGCTGTGTAGAGAGAACCCTGTGCGAAAGTAAAATAGCAGGTATAGTGTTTATTGTATATATGCTCAAGAAGACAACGCGAAAGGAATGTCCAAGGCACGAAACCTGTAGATCCTCTCTAACCGATAGGGTTTCTAGTATCACATATTTTGCTGTCGCTTGAAAGACTGACGCAAATTTGTAGTAATCGGGCTATTATTAAATCACACAGAGCCCGTTAAACCCGCGATCGATGTCCGCAAGATTGGAGTTAAGATTCCTGTTGGCGATGGCAGTCCAGTGACTATGAACGTTGGTGATAACGTGACAGCAGCTTCAAACACCACCATCACCATCAGGTGTCCAGTTAGTGGCGTACCAACACCATCTGTTACCTGGCATAAGGACGGAGCTCAAATGTTTGAACAGGATAGAGTAACATTCATTGCCGATAATAATTCTTTGGTTATTGAAGTAGCAATGGTGGTGGATAGTGCAAAGTATTCCTGTTCTGTTCAAAGTGTGTTTGGAATGGATGAGGTGTCTTCTCAAGTTACTCTCATTGGTAATTTAATTGTACACTTGATATCAAATTTTGCCCAAAATAGAATTTGCCGGTTCTCCGGGTCGTGAAATCATTTTTAAAGAAAAAACTTAGCAAGCTAACTAAATCTAAAAGACTTTTCAGACAGGACTGGCGTAAGAAAAAAAAACTGTTTTTTCCGTTCAGATGAACTCACTCAAGTTGTATCAGAAATTCTGCCATAGTTTTTAGTTGCAAAAGGAGATCATGATGAGATTAACTCGCGACTGACAAGTTTGCCGGATATTGATAACTTTCCCTAGAACTCCTTTCCAATAAATAACCCAACTGGAAGTGATTTTACACTTACACAAAGTAACTCCCTTTCCCACAAGTAATTCAGTTAGTAGTAACTTGCAATCCATTGTTATCATAATTAGACATACTTAGATTTACAACTACCAGTTTGATATCCATACAATTTTTGTCAGACCCAGTGCGACCACACATTGCGTCTTCACTTGGAGATGTAACGTCATTTAGTCAAGATTTAGTGAACATTACCATTGGACAAAACCTTCTCACCATAATCGATACTAAGTTGTCAATTCATTGTGAGGCAAGTGGTGTTCCTGTTCCGAAGATTGCTTGGACCAGAGGAAACGAGACTCTTCCTTCAGATGGTCGGATGAGTGTTAAAAACGGAACTCTCGTCCTAGTTGAAATAGAAACTTCTGACAGTGGAAACTATATATGCACCGCAGAAAATACCGCAGGAAGAGCTTCAGTGTCTTCAAACGTAACCGTTGCAGGTAAGCAAGTACAATTTCACATCCTGCTGGTGGAAAAATCTTATGCAATCATGGTCTAAGTCGTTTTTTTTTTCTGTTTTCGTTCAGTTCCTACACCGCCAGAAATCATTCGGAAAGGAATTGAAGATGTACAAGTTCTTGAGCCGAAATCAATAGAGGCTGTTATTGGAAGCAGAGTTCTCACAATCAGTGGGAACAATGTGTCAATATCTTGTGGTGTCAGAGGTTTTCCAACTCCATCCGTTGAATGGACTAAAGATAGTGTTCTGTTGGAAGCGGAAGGATCCATTTTAAGCCTATCATCTGTAGACTCTAATGACACTGGTTGGTATACGTGTACGGCAACAAGTCCTGTGGGTTCGTTCGATTCGCAGGGTACAAACCTGTTAGTATTAGGTAGGTGTTACTTTACACAGAGGCATTTAACAAAATGTAAACATTTGGGAGCGTTGTTCTTTTTCTTCTAATTTAGTTCATCTTTCATCGATTTTTATGGTAACTGAGCTTATGAGGGTCTGTTAACTTACATTCTTCTATTGAAGGACTTGTGAGATCATTCATTTCTACAAAAAAATTATTTGGAGTTATCCGAAATCAAAGGAGACATCTACAGTTGCATGAGACTAACGAATAAACCGTTTACCATCTTGTGATCTTTTTCTCGCCTAATTCTGATTGAAAATATGCGTCATGGAGCAGTGAACAGAAACGTTGCGCGATGACTCGAACTAATATTGCGTCATCACGAACAAAGTGGCTTAGTCCGTAACCACCTCTTATGTCTGGCCGTCTCTCTCCGTTTTCCTATTTCAGCCATTCAGCTTCCCAAAATAATAACTAATAAAGATGACGTTGAAGTGCTCAAGATCGAGAACATATCAGTGCCCGTCGGAGGTCTAGTAACAACTCTAGCTGGTAACAGAGTCAGTATGGTTTGCGAAGTCAGCGGAATTCCAGCCCCTCAGGTCACGTGGGAAAGAGATGGAGTGGAAGTGCAAAGGGGCGGCAAGTTCTACACTATAGACAGCACCAGTCATGGCAATAACGGAAACTACAGCTGTATTGCTAGAAACAGTGCTGGAGAAGTCAAAGCGACATCACAACTTAAAATCCTGGGTAATTATGCATTAAGTTATTTTGCTGTTAAAATACAAACTCTCATTGTTAGCTTGCGCGAGTCCGCTGGCGGTGTCTGTATCATCCCCAGTCTGTACGTTTTTCTTGTAAGAAACGACTTGGGACTAGTCACCAGCAGTGGTATTTAATTCACTGATTAAGAGTTCGACCACAGAGGAAACCCTAGTGACAAAGGTGATACAAATGTCATTGACTACTTCCGATTCAAAGCGTTTGCGGAGTAGCTAATTTCGCGGGATCGTCAACTTTGGCATGTGTCATTAGCCCACATAGTATTCATCCGTACTTAACATCTGCATTCCACATCTCCACATATGAACAATAGCGTTATCACAGAAAGTTTCATTTTGGGGGGGTAGGCTCGTAGTGGGTAAATTAATGTGCCCCTTTCGACTCTACAGCTCTCTGAGTTCACTATCCGAGAACCGTTTTGCTAACCACTCCTAAGCTATTTAGAAGCTGAAATTGTTATTAGGGTTAACAACATTTAATTGATGTCGTTTTGATTTCATTGACTAGCTGGTTCAGCTCCTAATATCAACGGGTCACGTGACAGCAGGGTTCATCTGAGAATCGACTTCTTCGCAATAACAGTTGGAACCAATCTGACCACACTGGCCAGCTCAGGACTGGAAATCAGTTGTCCTGTCACTGGATTTCCCAAACCTTCTATTCAGTGGTACCGAGAGGGTGTCCCTGTAGAGCCTGGTATGATGCTTAATGTGGAAGAGGACACAGGGACACTATTTACACTAAGTATATCTCATCGGAAAGGAGGAGAGTTCACGTGCAAAGCCAGTAATCCATTGGGATCGGACAGCGCTTCATCTTTTGTTACTGTACTTGGTGAGAATGGTTTTTCAGAAGTTTATAACGATAGCTGTAGACGGGGTGTTCCGTTATTAGTATTGCGTGTACAAACGCCTCACTTAAGAAAAATCTTCATATGGCAACCTCTGTTGTTTATGAGTGATGGACTCAGTGCATGCTGTTTATGGTAGTTCTGTGACATCACTTGAGGGGAAATGTATGTAAACGTGGTTTAGAATGCTCCATAAAGGTCATCTCTGTTGCTTGATGTAGTTGAGACAGGAAGAATGAACAAGATGACTAGAGAATCGATTAAAGTCTTACAAAACCCACGTCAAGCTACCTTCACAGCTTTATGGAAACAGAATATTTTCCATGTTCTTGTTGTTTGGATGAGTGAAGTTTTCTATATACATTGAACATTATGCTTAGTCTAAAATTCTCTGCTTATCTGCTTTCTAACCCTGTAGTTCCGGGAGCACCGCAGATAAACGCATCCCGTGTGGCTGTACGGTCCCTGGATAACCGAGAACCCGTCTCTATAAGAATTGGACAGGCATTGTCTGTCCTGAGTGGAACTCAAGTATCCATTGAATGCCACGTGAGTGGGGTACCTCAGCCAGATGTCACTTGGAGTCGGCAAGATAACAACATGGCGACAGATGGTCGCGTGCTCGTCAAGGACTCGGTTTTGATAATCACAAACGCGACTAAGGCGGATATCGGTGTGTATCTGTGCAAAGCTGTGAACCTTGCCGGAGAAGTTGGGGCCAGTTCCATGGTAAATGTAACAAGTAAGTCAGTGTATTGCATAAATTATGAATCATATCGCTAAAAGCTTCACCATGAACAGACACCACAACTTAACTTTGCATTCGTGTTATTGTCAACCGCTTGGGCATCGAGTTTGACTCACACTTTTGCTTATAGATTAAGAATATATTCCCCTTAAAAATCAGTCGCATTCTTGTTTGTTAGAAAACATCAACTCCCCGCTTCACTGTTGTTTGGTCTTCCTGCTTAATTTTTTTTCACTACAGGAATTTGGAGCACGATATCGTGCTGAAAATAACCCCCTCCTGTGAGCTGGTAGTTAGAAATATTGAGGAAAATAACGTTTAGCTTGAGTGAATTTATTTGTTCTTTGTGGTCAGAATTAAGTTGTTCATGTATTCTTGAAATCGTTTCAGAAACCTCTTCGCCCGTAATCTCTACCGCTGACCAGTCTTTGCAGATCCTTCAAAGTGGTTCATTCATTGTGGATGTTGGCTTCAGTGTCACGATAGTCGCTCGTAACGCGTTATCCATAAGATGTAACGCAAGTGGTGTACCAACGCCTCAAATCTCTTGGAGTAAAGATGACAGATCACTGGATACCAGAGGCTCATTGTACACTATAAGTTCACTTGCTCTATCCGACTCTGGTCGGTACCAGTGCACCGCATCCAACATAGACGGAGCAGATAACCAAGATATACGGATCAATGTCTTGGGTAAATAAACAAATAAACAAATAAATGAATAATTTCTTTTCAGCGCTAAGATAATCTAAATAGCAAAAGTAGTCATATTTTGATAAAGAATTTGCACAGTTTCCATAGGAGCCTTCATCCTTTCCGATCAAGACAAAAACGGATATGATACATCTGGTAGCACCTGATTATTAAGTGGCAAACTGTAACAACAAAGATGCGGAGAAGATGCGTGTTAACCTAACTTTGAAGAAATCACCAACGCGTGCTCACTGGTTTTTGGCAAATGCGCATATTATACTCCTTCAAACAACATTTTTGTTCCTTCTTTAGATGGCAGTGCACCTAGAATAACAGGTCCAAAGATAAATATCGTTGCAATCAGTGGAGAAAAGGAAGTCAAGATAGTAGTTGGTGGAAACATAACCACTATCATTGGAACCAGTGTTGAAATCCACTGTCCAGTGACAGCCCTACCCAATGCAACAGTCACGTGGTTGTTCAACGGCTCGACAGTCAAAAAGGGAAATCGTCGGTTACTAAAGTTGAAGAGTCCAGCACTCACCCTAAGTGATGTCACACCAGAGGATATTGGTTCTTATACCTGCCGTGCCAATAATTCTTATGGAAAGGACACAAGGACTACGTTCGTGTCTCTTATAGGTTAGTATTGAACTCTGCGTGAGCTAATTAAACAGTAGCCTCCACTTAGCGCAAAAATACGCTCGGATATTTGTCCGCGGACATTATCTGTTCCGGGAAGCGAACAGAGCGTAGCTTGAGAACTATGAGCTTTGAAGAACAGCTAATGCCCAAGGACAAATATCCAGCATATTTTCGCTCCAAATGGAGGCTATTGTGTTTAGAGTATACTTCAAATTGGGAAATATCACTAGGATATTCCCCAGTATTAGTATAGTTTTTAGCAGTGTTCCCTAATTAGTATGGTGTTTTTATTCCCAGGCTATAAAGTTTTTTTTTTTCTTGACACTTTTAATAAAGTTCTCACTCACACACTCACACTCAGTCTTAGCCGGGGAATATGCAGTCACGTTACCCTAATCGCGAGCGAGCGAAAATATTTGATGGATGATAATGAATAATATATGCTGGGCAAAATGAATTGTTGGCATTGGTCTTCTTCCAACAGAACTAAATTCGTCACAGTAACATTGCACTTATTCTTGAAAAGGTTTAGTAGATCACTAAAGCACTGTCATGGAACCTCATGACCGCAATTCATTTATTCCCGAAAGAGATCGATAAACATGAAAACGTGTGTTACAGTGTCCTCGATATTTACTCCAAAAATGTATATATGGTATACTTGCTGAAAGTTTCCCACTCCTTTGACTTTACAGCATTGCACGATGCTTAGAGGCTACAGTTTATGCGAGCTCTTTAGATCACAAGCATAAAGAAATAGAATTCATGAACCCTTGTGTTACTATGCATGTGGTTAACATCGACAATTTCACTGAGAGCGTTTAAATGCCGTTAAGGATTTGCCGGGTTTCTACTGACGCAAAGTATGAAGGATAACGTAAGTGAGTAGCATTGCATGAAGTCAGCCGGAGTGTCCTGTCAGTTTGATATGTTAACAAATGAATAGACCTATAAAAACCAAAGCAAACAGTTGTGATGGAAATTTAGCCATTACAATGAGCATCGCTCTCCATTTATTTATTGTCTTTCAGTTCCAGTTGAGCCGAAGATCTTGTCTTCAAATGAAAACTTCAAGGACTTTAAATCAGTGAGACACGAGCTCGTCATTGGTGATAATCTGGAGACTCTGGAGGGATCTGCAGTGTATGTACGCTGTCCAGCTACAGGCAATCCTGCTCCCAAGATAACATGGGAGAAATCTGGCAGTTTAGTTCTCACCAGCAGCAGCTTGCGGATTGTGAATAATACCCTTGTGCTGTTGAACGGTACATGGTCTGATAGCGGTACCTACTCGTGCACGGCTAGTAACGGAGCAGGATCCGACGAGAAATCAACTTACCTTAATTTCATGGGTATGCAAATATAACAAGATATTGGGTGTTGATCCAAACTATTAATCATGCAGGAAGGCTCTCAGCAGTTAAAAAAATGTCAACCTGATTTACCCTAACTAAAAGAGGTGTTTTCTTACAGGAACACAGTTGCAAGTTGATCGTTGCAAAATTTCAGTTGGGTCCGTAGCGTGTTAAAGTTTTATCGGATTGTAATTCATTTGTCAGTCATCGATATTGTAAGGTCTTCTTACTTGTCGAGTACTGGTCTACAAAATGCAAACATTCTGTAGTTTCCAGTTTCCTATGCCAACTTATGTTTTTGAGTTTCTCGAAATTATGCTTCAAAGTTGACGACGTTTTAATATCAACTTGGATTTTATCGTCCGTAATGCATCGTGTCAGGGGAAGCAAGGCCTGAAGCTCTTCCTCTGGAGTGTGCGATCAATTCTTTTACCATGTAACCGCCAACCTTTCTTATAGAAAGTTCAAATTGAAGCTAAGATATTTGGAAGAAAGTTGCAGAGCAGTTTCTCCTTTTCTTATATTCCATACATGTATATCTTAAAGAAGCTCAGTCACGGCATTTTGAGCTATTTTGGTGACGTACAAAATAATCTTTAAATTGAAAAATAGTAGTTTACTAAAATAGAAAAGCACCAAAGAGATGATAATAAACCATTAAGGAACAAGGATGGTAAAAGAAGGCCAAGATGAACATGGATTACAAACAACGAAATTGAAACATTTAGGCTAAACTTTTCCAAATGAGCAAACCGTGACGTAGTTCCTTTAATTCCTTGTTTCCTTCTAGTACCAGTGAAGCCCTTGATCAGAGGCGACCCAGTCGATGTCGAATCGTATAACGGACGACCAATAACAGTAGCCGTCGGCGGTACTTTGAAAGTTCTTATGAAGACCACTGTAAACTTCCGGTGTGTGGCATCAGGGATTCCCGAACCGTCTGTCTTTTGGAACAGCAGTAGTAATGACATGCAACCAGCCAACAAATTTGACGTGAACCAGGAGGGGCGTGTGCTGACCATTCATGACGTTAACACGAGAGACTCTGGAAAGTACACGTGTAGCGCCGTCAACAAGGCTGGCGAGGACACCAGTGCTGCTGTGTTGGAAGTCGTTGGTGAGAGTCGCAGAGCATTAGATTTTGATTCACTAACTTATTTTATTCTTATTATTTTAGTGGTGTAGTTTTAACTATTTTAGTATTGTAAATCATTCATTTTTAGCATTTTAGTACTGTAGGCTCATTCTTGTTTAGTGTCTCCAGTTATTCCGCTAGGGTTAAATACTTTGACACTTAAATAAAGGTTCTTATCTTATCTCATCTCATTCATTTCTGCTTCTTACTTAAAGACATCATATCAACTTCTAATAGATACAGTAAAGTGACTGGTCGTGTATTATATTTAGAGACTAGTGATTCGACCTGTTTAAGCAGCGAAAGTCAAATAAGAATTATACAATTGATATAGGACGATTGACAAATATCGTCACAACTGGTCTGGCTACTTTTAGATTAAACGCGGTGCACTTGAAGGGAGTATCATTTGAAGCGTTACCAAGAGAATAATTCTGCTTGGTTTGCAGAGCCCACTCTCCCTACAATAGTCTCATCGGACGCTACTCTTTCATGGTATAACAGAGAATCTAGAACACTTCCGGTTGGAGGCATAGTGGAGGTTCTGTCCGGGACGGAAGTGACGTTAGCTTGCGAGTACTCGGCGTTTCCTGAAGCTGATGTTAAGTGGACTGTTCTGGATGAAGAAGGTGATCCTTTGCCCGACGCAGGATATGAGATTGTTAACGGCTCACTTGTACTCATGGCCTTACAGCCCTCAGATTCAGCGCAGTATGTCTGCTCCGTAACAAACGTGGCAGGAACAACTTCTGCGTCCACAATACTTAAAGTCGTAGGTAAGCACTTCATTTTATTGCTCTTTTGAAATAATTCCTTCTTCGTCTTTCACTTTTATCTTCGTCCGTGGAGACAATGATGGGGAACGCAAAAAGCACTTACATTAAACTCCAAAACAACAAACATGTTTGCTGGTTGGGAACAAAGTTTTCTTAAAAACAAAAAGAGATTGTTAAAAAACAAAAAAAACAATTGTTGGCTTACTGAATTTCCCATATGTTCGTTATTTCGTTATTTTTTCGTTATTTTTTCGTTATTTTTATCAGGGTTGTACTCCTTATATAAAAGAAACGATAGTTTTATATTCGCGCATTTGTCATTGGGGTGAACTACCATGCTATGATTTTTGTCCGCAACCTGATGTCATGAACTTTCCAGCGAAGTCTTTTTTTAGCTTGAACTACTTTGGACGCCTGCATCACTACATTTTCATTCCAAGTCACAGAGTAACTATAGTTTGCGTTTTCTGATTGTTCAGTTTAAAATGCTGACAGTGAGCCATTAGTTAGTGAACGTCGTCTGAATCTTACACTACTCGGTTTTTCAATTCACAATTCACAATGTCAGTAAAGATTAACGTTGGTTTGCCTGTTTTTAACAAGATCCCCAGCCACCATTGATCAGCTCTTTGCAAGACAGCGTAGTTTCTTTATCGGATCGTACTCCTGTGGAAGTTAGCGCCGGAAGCGTCGTCACTGTTCTCTCTGGCACGCGCATCACCGTCACGTGTTCTGCTGTCGGGACGCCTACTCCGTCAGTGGCCTGGAGCAGAGGGGAGGAGCTGATTCATACGTCATCAGGAGGCAATATGACAGCTGCGCATACTGGTATCCTAACAATTGATGATGCCTCTACAAACGACACGGGAGATTACCTCTGTACCGCCATGAGTGAAGTTGGAGTTGATCAGGAGTCAACGAAAATTACAGTCATTGGTTAGATTCATTAGACAAATTATTAGGCTTTTAATAGTCTTACAGTCGACTTTCGCTATGAAGGGAACCGCTTCGAGACCATCAACTGTCTTTATTAGACAGGTCGGACAGAGAAAATAATAGAAGTATACTTAGAGACGTGTTTGTGAAGACTCGACTGTGCTAGGAGTTATTCGAAGGTTTTATATTTCAAATTAAGTAAGCGTTTTCTTTGCAGAAGTACGAAACGAGAGTAGGAAATAAAGATCAGTCGGACAGTTCTTTTAAGTAGCGTAACTACTCTTTGTAGAAATGATTAAATTTTTAGAACAAAGTCTTTTGTTATATAAGGCTTCTGTAGAACATTTATCAATGATCACGAGGTACCTTGTATCTCAAAGAGAACTAATTGAAAAGAGAAATGCACCAAACGAACACAGCTTTATCTTACATCCGACAACAAAGGTTAAATTAAAAATAATAATAGTAAATTTCTTCTTTTTGGAGAAATTTTAACTAAGAGATCTATTTGCAGAGCCTAGCAAACCGATTATTCGGCAACCGGAAGAAGAGAAGATCCCCCTTACCAACGACACTTTGGTGCAGGTGTCTGTAGGAAGTGACGTAACAGTGCTAACACAGACTCGCGTCAATGTCACTTGCGAGGTCAGCGGTGTACCAGAACCGACGATCACGTGGCTAAAAGATGACAAGCGAAAGGAGTCTGAGGAAAACAGTTACTTGGTATTGAATATTAGGAATGTGGAGGATGCTGGTCAAGTCACTTGTTATGCCAAGAATTTGGCGGGGAATGCCTCACTAAGCACAATCATTGATGTTACTGGTAAGAAGGCAGAACTCAAATGCACAAGCATAGCTCCTTACCTAAATAGCTAAAACTTTATTTACATGTTAAAAGGATTTAGCGTTACATCTGGCTTCGAATCTCCAGATTGCCAGACTAACAAATTTCAGTTCTGCAAAGAATGTTTCACTCGTTGACTGTTTTAATATGGTACATTGTACGGTTATCTAAATTTATCCATTTATTTGACCGCGTGTTTAAAGACAAACTTAGACATTTAGAGTTGGAAAGGTCGAGCTCGGTCTTTTCTTCATGTATCCACGTTTTTAAGCAAGACAGTTCAGTCTTTAGCACTTCTCTTGACTGACTCTATTAAGGACTCTCGGCACATTGTGGGGAAACGGTGCATTATGGGGAAACGGCGCTAGCTGTAGGTTATTTGTGGCTTATAAACAAAAAAACTACGTCAGTCAGACAGTCCGTCAGTCTGCCTGTCTGTCTGTCTTCCCGTGAGTCAATCAGTCAGTCTGTACTTTCTGTTAGTCTGTCTGTTGGTCTGACTCTCTCTAAGTCAGGTAGTCAGCTATCATTCAATCAGTCCGTCTCACTGTCCTTCCGTGGGCTATTTTTCCGAATTAACTGATCATAATGGTGCACGTGTTTTGGGCTTGTTTCAGAACCAGTTGTTCCTCGTATTACATCCGACTCTGGCACAATCGATGCATTGGACAAGCGTCAAGCTGTCTCGGGTTTTGTTGGTATGACTGTGCAGACGTTCACAGGTACCTCAATAACTCTGAAATGTCAAACTGAGGGATCTCCCACGCCGGTTGTATCCTGGAGCAAGAACAGTCAAACACTCGAGTCCGAGGGTAGAGTCTCCATATCTGGTGATGGAACTTTGACCATAAAAAGCACTCGAACGCAAGACACTGGGCGCTACAAGTGTACAGCCAAGAATGCAATAGGAGAGACGTCTGAAGCTTCTTCTGTTTACATTCGCAGTAAGTATTCCATAGTTAATTACGACTTAAAATATGTTCGCGGTCATTATTTTGGGGGATAAATGAAGCGATCCTTTAATTAATTGGTTAATTTGTTTTGCCTGCCTACTGAAAATTCAACAAAACTACGACACTTTCCAATTGCGATGAAGACGTTTTAAGAAATTGTTATATATTATATGGACCAATGAAAAAGTTGATAAACATGTAGTAAAAATATCAAAAGCAATATCAAGCGAGCAGGGGAGGAGAATAAAGATAATTACCTAGTCGCTAATATCGTCTTGATGTACTACGAACTTCTCTGAACTAACGACTAACAACAAGGAGGAAGAAATGCCCCTTGGACCTTAGGCACAAGAAAGACAACAGACTCCACTTTTGTTTGTTTGCAGCACCCATGTCTCCAAAAATACGGAAATCCAAGGCATATATCATCTGGTACGAAAAGCAGCCATTCAAAGGAAAAATTGGCGACAACTTAACAACACTGAAAGGCAGAAAATTAACGCTGACATGTCCTGCTGTGGGCCTACCAAAACCTACTATCACGTGGTACAGAAGTGGTATGAGAATGAAAAGTGGTAAAGACTATCTTGTGATTGGTCAAACACTGATCATGTACAATCTGGATCCTATGGACACTGACCGGTACACATGCGTTGCAAGGAACTTCGCTGGTGTCAGGACTGCCACTACTACCTTAAAAGTTCACGGTATGAAATTTCTTGGTTGTTTTGTTGTTTGGGATAATTATTATTGGGGAAGAGATATGAAGAGAACTGAAATAAGCGTTAAATGAAGTCTTAAGTAACGAAACAAAGAAAGCCGGAAAAAAATCGAGACTTCTATGGGATTTCTTGACCTTTTCGATGCAAGCGCGCGTTGTCCCTGTTGCTCGGCTACCGTGAAAACGCTGTTTTGTCTTATTTTTTGAAGTCATTCAGTTTTTAGATCGTGGTAAACGAAAAAAAAGGCAGTTCAAAATTTAGTAAGATTACCATTTGTACAATGCGGTCTCACTTGGTGAGATCTTTTTCCTAGTGTCGTTCTCTCTTTAACCACAATCAGCATAATCAGTATCCAATGATCCCGTAAGACAAGTAGTCTTGTTTTTCTGATTGTTCTCTTTACCAACTCTATTCAGGAGTCAGAGATGACTTTATCTCTTTTTGGGAACCACGTTTACTAATGATTAGAACGATGGATTTTGGATCCAAAAGTTAGGGTTCGAGCCCAGGGCGGGTTCTTGGCGAGGCACTTTCTTTTCATATTGTCTTTCTCCACACAGGAGCAGCTATCAAAATGCTAAGTAGCAATAATTATAGAAGCTTTATGCGGTAGAAACGGGAACTAAGTGCTGATATGATGGCTGATCTGGCTCGTCAATCCATGGAAAACGACCTCATCTTCACATTATTTTAATATCTTTTACAGAACCCATGGCCCCTGACATCATGGCAACGTACGGCAGTGAAGAATCCTTACAAGATCGCCGACATTTCAATGTTACCATTGGAAAGGATATCTCCATCTTGCGGGGAAGTCCTCTGACCCTGAAGTGCCCTGTGGTTGGCGTGCCAGAGCCTAAGATAACCTGGATAAAAGATCGAAAAATGCTTTCTTCTAATGATCGCATGAACACGGACTGCATTGGCACACTGGACATCCACAAGGTGGAACTGGAAGATTCCGGGGACTACGCCTGTTCCGCTCAAAGCTTTCTAGGGATGGACATAGCGTTTAGTTCTGTTACGGTTTATGGTAAGAATATATTCGTCAATCCCTTCATTGCTGCTATAAACTATCCTTACAATACACAGGATGAGATTATCGCAGTGGCCTAATGGTTTGCTTGTTAGTCTCCAGATCGCAGTCCGTGTTCGACCGCTATAAATGGGCAGCAGGGAACAGTTAGGGAAAACTCACAAAATACTTTGGTGGGAAAACCGATGATGCCCTAGCTGCTATCTAGGCGTAATAGCAATTCACCTAATCGCTTAATGCAAAAGAAAACGTGAGACGCCGTGGCGGCGGTTCAGTGTATATTTGTTATGCTTGGAGAATGGCAAGTTGATATTTTTAGTGGCGTTCTGTTTAAATTTCTACGCTACAGTTTTTACATTGTTACGTTTATAATCCCCAGTATTAAGATGATTCCTTCAATAAGGGGGCACCTTCATGAGACTCTTAGATGTGAATCTACTTATTGATGTATTTACGTTGCTTTCTTGTTTGTTTGTTTATTATTTAAGTACAACTTTCTTTCTACAGAGGCTGTCAAACCTACTGTTGAAATTTCTGGTAGAGTGTATGTCAGCGGTGGCGATCTTGTAGACATGCACGTAGGCGACAACCTGACTGCTATTCTGACCACTCCTGTCAAAATAAACTGCACAGCTAGAGGAATCCCCAGACCCAAAATGACTTGGAAAATGAACGGACAACAGCTGGGCAATGGTGGAAATTACAAAACTGATAACAGTGGTGCATTGGCTATCAAGGGAGTCGAAGATCCAGGAGAATTCAAATGTATTGCGGAGAACTTCGTCGGTCAAGACGATGCATCGAGTTTTATTTGGCTTTTAGGTATGTTCTGTATAAGTGACTCGTTGCGAAATGAAATGATGGTGACAAAACGTCGTCAGTTCCTCGCTCGCATGGATCCCAATCCAAACCGGGTTTGTATGGCTGCGTGACCTTATATTTAAAGCCCATGCTTTGTTGCGGGACGTTGTACCTGTTCTTCTTATTTCCTGGGATATGTTTCTAGATGGTTTGACGATTAACCAAAATGCTTATTCACATCACACTATCATAATAGGCATGATTATGACAGAAAGCATGCTTATCGTGGGCATATTACTTTTGATAGATCCTGAGCGGCCTGTAATCATCACTCCCGAAGAGACAACAACAATAGAGGCCAAAGACCGAAGTCCCATCACGTTGACCATTGGTGATAACCTGACAGCACTTACCAATTCAAGCATTACCATTCAGTGTCCCACTAGCGGTGTACCAACACCAACTGTCACGTGGACAAAAGATAACCAAGAAATCACCAATGATGGCAGGTACATAGTTCAAGTTGATGGTTCAATGCTGATAAGTGAAGCTGTGGAGGAAGACAGTGCTCGGTACACCTGCATCGCAGAGAGTGTTACTGGAAAAGACAGGGCATCAAGCACGGTGAAGATTGCGGGTAAGATATTTCTTTGCCTCTACTGCCTGACATCACTTCGGACTTAATATCTATCTGTAGCTGATCAATTTTGCGGTACAGTGTAGCTGTAAATGTTAACTGTTGAAGCGACGTGATGTTTACTTCAGTCGACTGACTTTTTCAAATATTCAATAAATCATTTGCAGAGCCCATTAAACCAGTCATTGAGGTTTCTAAACCTGGACAAAAGATTCCCGTTGCTGATGGCAGTCCAGTGATTATGAACGTTGGTGATAGCGTGACAGCAGTTTCCAACACTACCATCACCATTAGGTGTCCAGTTAGAGGAGTACCAACACCAGATGTTACTTGGGAAAAAGACGGAAAGCAAGTTACTCCTAGTGGAAGGTTCTCGATCAGCAGCGATAACACTTTGGTGATTAAGGAGGCAGTAGTTGATGACAGCGCAGAGTACACGTGTAGTGTCAAAAGCGTGGCTGGAACTGACAGCGAATCGTCGACAGTGGAAATAATACGTAAGTTTTTACGTGACAAACAATGACCCATTCCCTCTATCAGATGTGCCTGCAAAGAATCATGGTAGTTGTATTTATCATCTTGGATTGGTAATTTGTTCTGATGAACCACCACGATTCAAGGAAGGCAATTATCATAGAGAGAATGGGCCATCGAGATATGCGGTGGCTAATGGCTAGCACGCAGCACTCCGCATCTCTCTGTTCGGATTCGAACGCTGGTGAGAGCCACTCTGTTGCATTCGTAATCAAGGCAAAGTGTTAGAGCAACATCGCAAAGTCCTTGGGGTAACCTTCGATGGAAAACATTCCTTCCAGGGGCATTAACAATACTACTAGTTTGTGTACTCTTAGTCTTAGCTAAATTCCTAATCTAGTATCTAGTACTTCACGCCACGGATACCGGGGCACGCTCTGGCAGTTCGTGCTAGTTTGGCCCAGGCGACTATCCGTTTAACAGCAATTCACGTCACTTAAAACAGGATGCGTAACCATGGCCAAAATCTTTTCCTTGGAAAAAGTATTAATTTTCTCTTCTCTTGAAACATTTTGTTCTTTTTCTTGAAAAGCGCCCTCCAAGCCTGTAGTAAAAATCTCTGACAAACCGAAGACAATAGAGGCCAGAGATCGAAGTCCCATCACCATGACGATTGGTGACAACGTGACAGCACTTGCCAATACAAGCATTACCATTCAGTGTCCCACCAGCGGTGTACCAACACCAACTGTCACCTGGACAAAAGATGGTGAAGAAATCACCAATGACGGCAGGTTCACAGTTCAGAATGATGGTTCATTGCTGATCAGTGAAGCTGATGTGGAAGACAGTGCTCGATACACGTGCACTGCAGGGAATGTTGCTGGTAAAAACAGCGCATCAAGCATGGTGAAGATTGCAGGTACTTACTTTCTTATTCCTCTATGTGCTATGTAGCGCCCAAGGCCGAACGGTTTCTTTAGCGTGTGGTCTTTTTACGTGGCAGGGTCACTAGCCCTGCGCACTACCCTTACCCGTTTACATTCTGGGCTTGGATGCAGGCAACGTTTTAGTTAAGAAAGCTGGTAAGTTAAGTGGAAATGGCTAACGAAAATCACAAATGCCTCCAAAAAATACCAAAACTAAAGCAATTCCATGTACGTCATATTCGTTTCTTCAAGTTTGACTTGGTTTTTATATAAAGTACACCTTCATCAGGCTGAAAGTGGTGCTCTTGTTACAAGAAATTTGTTTATGTAACAGAATTGTACTTGAGTGAACAGCGTTCTCAGCGAGAAACATGAATTTCTTATCCTGTAGATTTGAAGAAGCCCTCCATTTTAGTCCAGAAGCCAGGCCCAAGGGTTCCAATTGGAAATGGTAGCCCAGTTGTCACACCGGTTGGAAGTCAAATCACAGAGATTGCCTTTGTTACAATCTCGCTGACGTGTCCCGCCAAAGGCTCACCTCCTCCAAAACTCACTTGGAGAAAAGACGGCGAGGAGTTGGTATCTGGCGATGGATATGTCATTGATAACGAAGGCACGCTGACGATACTACAGGCGGTATTAAAAGACACGGGCAACTACACTTGTTCAGCTCAGAATGAGGCCGGTTTTGAGGAAGTGACTTCATCCATTGAAATTTTAGGTATGTTAAAGAGGTGCTGTTTTGTTTATCAAAACAACTGCCGTGTTGGATGTGTCGATTGTGAAGTGAAATACTGGTTTATTAAAATTTGTTAATCATGATAAAGTAGTAAGGCCGGTAGGCCACACCCTTTCGAGGAGTACCTTGAAGATATCGCGTGAACGTACACATCAGGGAAAGAAACTATCGACTTCCGCTAATTATGATAGTAGTAGTAACAATCTTTTATTAGGAAGCTCCATCACTTAAAGTGGTTTACATAGAGGTCCTAATACTTGATATATACTATATAATGATGCAATTAAAATCTATAAATTAGAGCTAAAACCGAGATAAATAAATATTTACAACATATACACTACAGAGATTTAAAAAAAAAACAAGAAGATCTGTTAGATCTTATAACCGCGCTTTTAAAATTTAACTGTTCGCTTAGCACTACCGTCGGAACGCAGTGCACATTCCAAAGCAGTCATTGATGATTCTTTTCTTACTGTAGACATCACATCACTTGATCAACACAAACTGTATTATTGCACCATCAGTGGTAGCCGTTGACAAATCTCCGATGACTTAATGGTCTTAATCTAGAACTTTCTTCGGGATATGTATGGGCATCAACGATATCAGCGACACAATAATAACACTATTAACAACAGCTTTCTTTCTTAAAAGTCATGATTAAATTTAATTGGTGTTTTCCACGAGTAAAGGGCTAGCAAAGTAGTCACACAAGTCATAAAAAAACCCTATCCCGACCGATGTATCGATTTTGGTCACTCCAGTGACCACAGATTGAAAACGTGACAGAAAATTGGCGTTACTTTCGATTCTCACCAAATTTGTCGTATCGCCCCCCCCCTCGGGAGAATTTTGTTAAGTTAGCTAATTTAGTATGCAAGCCACCGTAATGGCGGTCGCCGCCGGCGAAATGTTTATTTGCTCAAAATTGGGGCAAAATCTTTCGGAGATGGAAATCAGGACATTTGTAAGGATACAGAAAGTAATTTGGGACCGGTTGCTGGCTTCTAAGGCTGAATTTATCCAGAAGTAAGCTGTATTTTCGTTTTCGTGTCGAAAGCCACGCGATGAAATATTATCGGCTTGTTCTGCTGTCTTGTTCTGTTTTTTCTCTTTGTCGTTTTTGTAGCCCGCCGAGGCCAGTCTTTCGTCTAAATCAGTTGAAAAAGGTTCGAAAAAGATGTTCCCATCCAAGTTTAAACTCTCAGGCGATAATTGTGGAGTTTTTTGGCCGAAACGTCGGCTTTGTTATGTTGGTGTTTTTCGGTTGCTATGGGCGACCGTTGCTTCCTTTGTTAGGACAAGTCTGGGAAGTGAGGTCACAAAAAAAGTCTAATTAATTCTGGTTTTGTTCGATTTCGCTGAAATTTTAACACGATAAAGTTGGATTGTTAACGAATAGATTTACCGCCTGCCGATGTGTGGTAGCTATTAACGCTGAAGTGTTATATCGCTTCGAAGTCAGGGTTTTGAAGAGATTTTTTTGCAACATGTGGGTTCGGCGTGATTTTGTAATCTGAGGTTTCGGTTGACCCCGAAGGAAAAAATATCCGGAAAAGGTCATTTCATCGACGATTCAAACAAATATAAATATGTATATGTTCCGAGCTAAATTTCTGGTGAAAAAATATAATTTTTGACGAGCGCTGGGTTTTTAATTTATTCCCGCGAAAGATGAAATTTATTGTTTCAACAGCTTTTGGCGAGTAAACATCACAGGTTGCGTGACTCAAAATTTGGCCGAGTGGAAGCTTGGGTCTGCTCGCACCGAAGTCGAAAAAAAACAAGAAGATCTGTTAGATCTTATAACCGCGCTTTTAAAATTTAACTGTTCGCTTAGCACTACCGTCGGAACGCAGTGCACATTCCAAAGCAGTCATTGATGATTCTTTTCTTACTGTAGACATCACATCACTTGATCAACACAAACTGTATTATTGCACCATCAGTGGTAGCCGTTGACAAATCTCCGATGACTTAATGGTCTTAATCTAGAACTTTCTTCGGGATATGTATGGGTATGAACGATATCAACGACACAATAATAACACTATTAACAACAGTTTTCTTTCTTAAAAGTCATGATTAAATTTAATTGGTGTTTTCCACGAGTAAAGGGCTAGCAAAGTAGTCACACAAGTCATAAAAAAACCCTATCCCGACCGATGTATCGATTTTGGTCACTCCAGTGACCACAGATTGAAAACGTGACAGAAAATTGGCGTTACCTTTGATTCTCACCAAATTTGTCGTACCCCCCCCCTCGGGAGAATTTTGTTAAGTTAGCTAATTTAGTATGCAAGCCACCGTAATGGCGGTCGCCGCCGGCGAAATGTTTATTTGCTCAAAATTGGGGCAAAATCTTTCGGAGATGGAAATCAGGACATTTGTAAGGATACAGAAAGTAATTTGGGACCGGTTGCTGGCTTCTAAGGCTGAATTTATCCAGAAGTAAGCTGTATTTTCGTTTTCGTGTCGAAAGCCACGCGATGAAATATTATCGGCTTGTTCTGCTGTCTTGTTCTGTTTTTTCTCTTTGTCGTTTTTGTAGCCCGCCGAGGCCAGTCTTTCGTCTAAATCAGTTGAAAAAGGTTCGAAAAAGATGTTCCCATTCAAGTTTAAACTCTCAGGCGATAATTGTGGAGTTTTTTGGCCGAAACGTCGGCTTTGTTATGTTCGTGTCTTTCGGTTGCTATGGGCGACCGTTGCTTCCTTTGTTAGGACAAGTCTGGGAAGTGAGGTCACAAAAAAAGTCTAATTAATTCTGGTTTTGTTCGAATTCGCTGAAATTTTAACACGATAAAGCTGGATTGTTAAGGAATAGATTTACCGCCTGCCGATGTGTGGTAGCTATTAACGCTGAAGTGTTATATCGCTTCGAAGTCAGGGTTTTGAAGAGATTTTTTTGCAACATGTGGGTTCGGCGTGATTTTGTAATCTGAGGTTTCGGTTGACCCCGAAGGAAAAAATATCCGGAAAAGGTCATTTCATCGACGATTCAAACAAATATAAATATGTATATGTTCCGAGCTAAATTTCTGGTGAAAAAATATAATTTTTGACGAGCGCTGGGTTTTTAATTTATTCCCGCGAAAGATGAGATTTATTGTTTCAACAGCTTTTGGCGAGTAAACTTCACAGGTTGCGTGACTCAAAATTTGGCCGAGTGGAAGCTTGGGTCTGCTCGCACCGAAGTCGAAAAAAAACAAGAAGATCTGTTAGATCTTATAACCGCGCTTTTAAAATTTAACTGTTCGCTTAGCACTACCGTCGGAACGCAGTGCACATTCCAAAGGAGTCATTGATGATTCTTTTCTTACTGTAGACATCACATCACTTGATCAACACAAACTGTATTATTGCACCATAAGTGGTAGCCTTTGACAAATCTCCGATGACTTAATGGTCTTAATCTAGAACTTTCTTCGGGATATGTATGGGCATCAACGATATCAACGACACAATAATAACACTATTAACAACAGCTTTCTTTCTTAAAAGTCATGATTAAATTTAATTGGTGTTTTCCACGAGTAAAGGGCTAGCAAAGTAGTCACACAAGTCATAAAAAAACCCTATCCCGACCGATGTATCGATTTTGGTCACTCCAGTGACCACAGATTGAAAACGTGACAGAAAATTGGCGTTACTTTTGATTCTCACCAAATTTGTCGTATCCCCCCCCCTCGGGAGAATTTTGTTAAGTTAGCTAATTTAGTATGCAAGCCACCGTAATGGCGGTCGCCGCCGGCGAAATGTTTATTTGCTCAAAATTGGGGCAAAATCTTTCGGAGATGGAAATCAGGACATTTGTAAGGATACAGAAAGTAATTTGGGACCGGTTGCTGGCTTCTAAGGCTGAATTTATCCAGAAGTAAGCTGTATTTTCGTTTTCGTGTCGAAAGCCACGCGATGAAATATTATCGGCTTGTTCTGCTGTCTTGTTCTGTTTTTTCTCTTTGTCGTTTTTGTAGCCCGCCGAGGCCAGTCTTTCGTCTAAATCAGTTGAAAAAGGTTCGAAAAAGATGTTCCCATTCAAGTTTAAACTCTCAGGCGATAATTGTGGAGTTTTTTGGCCGAAACGTCGGCTTTGTTATGTTGGTGTTTTTCGGTTGCTATGGGCGACCGTTGCTTCCTTTGTTAGGACAAGTCTGGGAAGTGAGGTCACAAAAAAAGTCTAATTAATTCTGGTTTTGTTCGATTTCGCTGAAATTTTAACACGATAAAGTTGGATTGTTAACGAATAGATTTACCGCCTGCCGATGTGTGGTAGCTATTAACGCTGAAGTGTTATATCGCTTCGAAGTCAGGGTTTTGAAGAGATTTTTTTGCAACATGTGGGTTCGGCGTGATTTTGTAATCTGAGGTTTCGGTTGACCCCGAAGGAAAAAATATCCGGAAAAGGTCATTTCATCGACGATTCAAACAAATATAAATATGTATATGTTCCGAGCTAAATTTCTGGTGAAAAAATATAATTTTTGACGAGCGCTGGGTTTTTAATTTATTCCCGCGAAAGATGAGATTTATTGTTTCAACAGCTTTTGACGAGTAAACATCACAGGTTGCGTTACTCAAAATTTGGCTGAGTGGAAGCTTGGGTCTGCTCGCACCGAAGTCGAAAAAAAACAAGAAGATCTGTTAGATCTTATAACCGCGCTTTTAAAATTTAACTGTTCGCTTAGCACTACCGTCGGAACGCAGTGCACATTCCAAAGCAGTCATTGATGATTCTTTTCTTACTGTAGACATCACATCACTTGATCAACACAAACTGTATTATTGCACCATCAGTGGTAGCCGTTGACAAATCTGCGATGACTTAATGGTCTTAATCTAGAACTTTCTTCGGGATATGTATGGGCATGAACGATATCAACGACACAATAATAACACAATTAACAACAGCTTTCTTTCTTAAAAGTCATGATTAAATTTAATTGGTGTTTTCCACGAGTAAAGGGCTAGCAAAGTAGTCACACAAGTCATAAAAAAACCCTATCCCGACCGATGTATCGATTTTGGTCACTCCAGTGACCACAGATTGAAAACGTGACAGAAAATTGTCGTTACTTTTGATTCTCACCAAATTTGTCATATCCCCCCCCTCGGGAGAATTTTGTTAAGTTAGCTAATTTAGTATGCAAGCCACCGTAATGGCGGTCGCCGCCGGCGAAATGTTTATTTGCTCAAAATTGGGGCAAAATCTTTCGGAGATGGAAATCAGGACATTTGTAAGGATACAGAAAGTAATTTGGGACCGGTTGCTGGCTTCTAAGGCTGAATTTATCCAGAAGTAAGCTGTATTTTCGTTTTCGTGTCGAAAGCCATGCGATGAAATATTATCGGCTTGTTCTGCTGTCTTGTTCTGTTTTTTCTTTTTGTCGTTTTTGTAGCCCGCCGAGGCCAGTCTTTCGTCTAAATCAGTTGAAAAAGGTTCGAAAAAGATGTTCCCATTCAAGTTTAAACTCTCAGGCGATAATTGTGGAGTTTTTTGGCCGAAACGTCGGCTTTGTTATGTTGGTGTTTTTCGGTTGCTATGGGCGACCGTGGCTTCCTTTGTTAGGACAAGTCTGGGAAGTGAGGTCACAAAAAAAGTCTAATTAATTCTGGTTTTGTTCGATTTCGCTGAAATTTTAACATGATAAAGCTGGATTGTTAAGGAATAGATTTACCGCCTGCCGATGTGTGCTAGCTATTAACGCTGAAGTGTTATATCGCTTCGAAGTCAGGGTTTTGAAGAGATTTTTTTGCAACATGTGGGTTCGGCGTGATTTTGTAATCTGAGGTTTCGGTTGACCCCGAAGGAAAAAATATCCGGAAAAGGTCATTTCATCGATGATTCAAAGGAATATAAATATGTATATGTTCCGAGCTAAATTTCTGGTGAAAAAATATAATTTTTGACGAGCGCTGGGTTTTTAATTTATTCCTGCGAAAGATGAGATTTATTGTTTCAACAGCTTTTGGCGAGTAAACATCACAGGTTGCGTGACTCAAAATTTGGCCGAGTGGAAGCTTGGGTCTGCTCGCACCGAAGTCGAAAAAAAAAAAACCACGGGTAAACCATGAACCGCGCTCGGCCCATGGCCGCGCGGTTAAAAAACCACGGGTAAACCATGAACCGCGCTCGGCCCATGGCCGCGCGGTTAAAAAACCACGGGTAAACCGTGAACCGCGCTCGGCCCATGGCCGCGCGGTTAAAAAACCACGGGTAAACCATGAACCGCGCTCGGCCCATGGCCGCGCGGTTAAAAAACCACGGGTAAACCATGAACCGCGCTCGGCCCATGGCCGCGCGGTTAAAAAAAAAATGATGTCGTGTACACTCAGATAACGTAAACTCAAGTATTTTTTCTCTACTGTGGATAATTTAACACACTCATGTCAAAATGTAAGAGTTCAAATTTAGAACCCAGCTGGACTTGCCTGGGGACATTGCCAGCTATAGAAGGTGCATTGTAAAAGAGGTTACTGCCCAGGATAACATAACGCATAGAAAATGCTTAGGCATTTCACTTACTCTTCGTTCATCCCTATGTCAAATAAGTTTTGTTCCTTTGTTAGAACCTCTGGAACCACTTATCCTACCTCCACAAGGTTCCATCATCTCAGATGACCACAAACGAGTTACCGCAGGAGTAGGTTTAAAGATTGACGCCCTAAAAGGAGCTACAATTACAATAACGTGCGAAGTTAAGGGTGTTCCAAAACCCAAGGTGAGCTGGAGTAAAGATGGCCGAAACATTTTACCAGACGAGCGATTGGTACTGGGCTCTAAGGGAACACTTATTATCCGGGACTCTACTCTTGATGACAGTGGAAATTACACGTGCACTGCAAGTAGTAGGACTGGGCAGACCAGCAGCACCTCTCCTGTGGCAGTCTCAGGTAAGGCCGTTGCAGTTTGATCGCTATTTTAGTATTGTCCTGTTTCGGGTTAACGAAGAACGCATCTATGCAGCGTCAAGGGTAATTATAAACTGATGAAATATGTAAAACAATTCTGAAGCATAATATGAAACAATGCGTAGATTGGTAAAACATGTAAGCTCTCACTAGCATTTTTGAACATATTACTTTAGGTTGATATTAACTCAACAGATGTCTTAAGCCTATGTTTTCAGCGGTCTTAGAAATTTGTTCGCCCAGATATACCTCAGCTGAGATCGGCTTGTACTCTCGTAGGAGTGTTTCGTTCTGTGCAGGTAATTGAAACTACAATACATACTTTCTTTTAGTGGCTAGCAAGCCCTCCATAGAGCGGTCAGAGGACGAGGTGTCCTGGGGAAAAGAGAGCCTTTTGACAGTCGCAGTAGGCAGCAGAGTGGAGATCATTAATGGTTCGTCAGTAACCTTGGTATGTAATTCCAGCGGTTTCCCTCCACCTAAGCTGACATGGACACGTGGAATTGAGGCTTTACCAAATGACGACAATCACGAGATCGGTGAACAAACGCTGACAATCCGTGATGTTCAGTACGCGGACGCAAATGAATACACGTGTACGGCTGCTAACCAAGCGGGGCAAGATGCTGCCACCACTGAACTTGTCGTGAAAGGTGCGTCATGTTTTCAAGAATTAATTTCAACCGGTAAACCTGTAGACGCAATTTATTTATACAGTCAACTCCCGATAACTGGAACCTTCAAGGGAAATTGAAGAAGGATCGAGTTATGGGGACTTGAGAACAAACAACCGGAAAATGAGGAAACAAAAACAGTGTATAATGTATTTCTATTCACACAATGTATTATTTAATCAAATTTAACTATAGAGAAGTCGAGTGAAAATGGGACAATACATTTCTAAATTACTGTATAAATCAGAACGTATACACGTAATGGGAAACAAAGAAAGCAAAGCAGAGCAGCAGGAGAGGTCCAGGTTCTGCGAATTTTGCAGGTTTCAAAGAGAACAAATTCGGTCTATTGCTACAGAGTTCATGTGATTTATTTCTTCGAGAAACAGTTTCAATGTTTTGGACTACAGTACTGACTGTTTTGAGTTGTCACGTCTTGACAAAATGGTTCGAGTTATCGAGGGTAAATAATATGGAAAATGGCCTGAAGGGAAACGAAAATTGCTTCGACTTAGCGAGGGTTCGAGTTATCGGGAGTCGACTGTAGCTTGTGCACCTTGTGTGTTTCCAGACACTTTACTCTCTCGGTCTTCTCGTCTTGGCTCAGCCAGTTGTACAAACGAGTACTGGCAACTCCAAGATTCAACTTGACAGAATGCTTTAAGGTCACCAACTATGACCCAGCATCTTAAACAGGGGAAATTAAGATACTCTTAGTTATTATATACCACAGAAACCGGAGTTAAGCACCAGGTAGGCAGGTTTTCTTTCGCCGTGCAAAGTGGAAAGAGTTGACGCAAGGCCTTATATGCCACCAGCGGTGTAAGAAATGTTGATGATATGGAAAGCGGGTCCCTTAGCCCGAATTTCTAATGCTGATTGTCTCTCCATATTTACCTACAGGGCCGGGAAGACCAGTCATTTTATCGCGCAAGATAAATATAACAGACGTGGACAGCAGTAAGCCTGTTGTTGTACCCATAGGCGCCAACGTGACCACTATAGTCAACGCAACCGTCGTCATCACGTGCCCCAATAAGGGCTCCCCTCAACCTATCGTCACGTGGAGACATGATCGGCGGTTTATAGTGGCGGGGGCAAGGTTCCAAGTGAATGACACAGCTTTGATAATCAGAGAAGTTCGGCTTGACGACGCGGGGCGTTACGAGTGCACGGCGTCGAACCGCTTTGGTCGTGATGTTCAGTCACTGACCCTCGATATCACAGGTACTATGGCCACAAAATACCACAGTTAAAGAAGATGTCTGTTAAAAACAGTTTTTGTTAGTTTTTACTTTGTCTAGCAAGTTAGAAAAGAGCTCTGCGTCTCAGCTAGCCTGTAGTTATCTTATCATCGCATTTGCTGTACCCAATTAGTCTACCCACGATCTAGTCGTATTAACAGTTTCGGCGTATGTAAGAAATGAACGACCGATCTTTTGTTCGGGCCAAAAGAAAAGGGACGTAGCAACATGGTTTTAAGGTGGCGGGGAAGGCTCGTACTCTACAAGGGAAATATTGATATATTACGTATGTCACAAATTTCTTGACTCTTGACCCGGGAACAAAACTCACTGTCTCTCGTGTAGCTAGTCGTCAAGGCCTTAATGTGGGCATTGAAATCCAAAATGGCGTGAACTAAATGATTGTCAAGTATTTGGTTGATAATTCAGACTTTCTTCTGCAAAAATGCTGTTATAGGACAACAGATGTATTTGAATCAATCCCGTGGAGAGATTTTGTGCGTTATCTGTCGTGTAATGCTTCCTCTCCAACAGTAAGAAGGAAAGGAAGTTATACAGATGTCACTCAAACATTCTGTCTTCTTTGCAGTGCCTCCGTTGATCAGCAATGTTAAAGGCTCATTTGAGATAACAGACATAAGAGATCTTGTTTCCATAACAACCGGGGCCGTGGTTACCATCCCAAGAGGAGTTGCTGTCAGAATAAAGTGCATAGCAACGGGCGTTCCGTCACCAAATATAACTTGGTACAGAAGAGGAGAAAATAGCAAGGAGAAATCTTTACTGGTGCCCAATGAAAACACGAAAATAATGAAAGATTATTCACTCCAGATAGCTCATACTTTAGTGGTTGATGCTGCGTACTACACTTGTGTTGCTACAAATATCGCAGGCCAAGATGAAGGAACAACACATCTGAATATTGGAAGTAAGAAAATACAATTTCGAACCTACTGTTTGTATTGCGTATAAGGCTTTCGGTGTTTTATGTCTTCCCAGAGACATACAGACTTTCTTGCCGTTTCTCGTTATTATAATTTAGTTATGTTCGCAACTCGCATGTTATTCCATAAATGAAGGAAGGAACATACGAAGAAACGAATCGACAATAATAACAACGGGCCGGATGAAAAAATTACCCAAACGGCAGATTGGCTGACCAAATGAATGAATCAGTTGATTGACTGCCTGCCTGACTGACTCACTGACTCACTGACTCACTGACTCACTGACTCACTGACTCACTGACTCACTGACTCACTGACTCACTGACTCACTGACTCACTGACTCACTGACTCACTGACTCACTGACTCACTGACTCACTGACTCACTGACTGACTCACTGACTGACCCACTGACTGACTCACTGACTGACTCACTGACTGACTCACCGACTGACTGACTGACTCACTGACTGACTGACTCATTGACTCACTGACTCACTGACTCACTAACTCACTGACTCACTGACTCACTGACTCACTGATTGATTGATTGATTGATTGATCGACCGATCGACAAACCGACCGTCTGACGAAATGATTGATTATAATGTTTTAAGATTCGTATTTGTTTTCTCTTCTAGCGATTCATTTGTTCACGAATCAATACGTATAAGAGATTATTTATACGTTCAACTGATCATATATTTCCTTCTTTACGTAATTGTAGCTCCTCCAGAGATTCCAACTTACTGGCGAGGAGTCAAATCTCGATTTGGCGACCAAGCTCGAGACTCGAGGAAATCAAGTGGTGCAGTAGCTACAGTGGTGAAGGGAGCAAATTTGAACATTAAGTGTGCTGTCGTGGGTAACCCTAAACCTGCAATCAAGTGGATTGTAGCTACCACAGGCCGACAGAGACGTTATACTGTCCTAAATGACGGCACATTGGAAGTTCCAAACGCAGATTTAGAGGATGAAGGAAACTACACTTGTATCGCAAACAACTCTTTTGGAACACTGAATAGGACGACAAGTGTCAGCATTTTAGGTAATAAGCTGTAGGCTATGCCAAGCTGAGTTCTTCTACTTTGGTCGCAATAATGTCTGACTAAATTAGTTGATTCGCCTGGAAATTTATCGTCATTTAGTCATTGGCTTCATTGGCTTACAAATCAAGCTTGCATGTGTTTTAAAATGTAACTCATATCCAACCTAACCTTCCTCATTCGCAATTGGCGTTACTATCACTCTCACACGTCCCTCCTTTCTCGTGAACGATATTTGAAATGCTAGGGTCCCAAGCAATAAATCAGTGCCTTGCTATCCTAAAAAAGCCTTGTTACCAGTCATGAAATTGGATTATTATATGACTTGTGTTTGTAGCCGATATAACGCGCGCTCTGATTGGCTAACTGTAGGGCATTATTCTCCCGTAATGCCCACGGGCCCATTACGGGCCTGCAAAGTCAGAGCAAACTACTTATTAACCTCGACAGTTCGGCCTTTACGAGAAAATCTCAAATCTCAACCTTGCCGTATTGCCCTCGCTATCATTTGGTCAATACGTCATAGTCTCGGTTAGAGATTTCTCCGTAAAGAACCTCACTCTCGGTTAACAAGTAGTTATTCATAGATTTAACAAGCGTGGTAGTATTATCCTCAACATTTTCCATTTCCTTTTAGTACCTCCTGAAATCCTTGAGCGCCATTTTAGACATCTTTACGATGAAAAACGAATTGAAGGCTATGCAATGGCTCAGATGGAAGTAAAACGAAGGACGATATCCTCCCTCACTGTAGAAGAAGGTTACAATCTAATATTGATATGCACTGTGAGTGGAAAGCCTAAACCTCGTGTTACTTGGAGTAGAAACAGGGTGGTGATCAAGAATGACACCAGGCATTTGTTACTACCAAACGGAGTGCTGTTAGTGCGACATGTTCTGGTCAAGGAGTCAGGCCAGTACAAGTGTGTTGCTACCAACGTCGTTGGAGAAGATCAAGGAATTGTGCAGCTCACTGTTAAAGATCAGGCCAAGGGTGAGTAGGTTTGAAATCTTGACGCTTGCGACGACGCTGCGCTTATATGGTCGTGTACCTCTCTTTTAAAACAAGAATGTTTTAAAGCAAGGATGTTTTTTTTTGTTTGTGCTGTGTACACAAATTGAAATTCACCCTGTACTAACAACTGTGGTGGCTTCCACTATAAGCCTGATGGTTTTTTGGAGGTCTCCTCGCCGCCTTTTTATTTGTTATTGTATATGTTTATGGTGTGGCAAACAAAACATGTTGATCACGGTGATGGTGATGAAGAGACTGTTGTATCGCACTCAGAATTGAGGCCTCCATACCTTCTCCGTTCATTGGTTAATCTTGTGACAAAAATAACACAACTTGAGAAAATGAAACTGCAATGGTATGACTTTAATGCTGGTTTTAAGTGTGACACCCAAACAAACGGTAATCGTTCGCAGTTCGTGAATTTAATAATGTAAATTAACGCTCTTTAGGAGGATATGCACTTTGACAGCTGACGATTTGAGATCAAGCCGTTTGTGGGCCTAACCACTGCGCTCGTCACTCTGTGAAAGTCCAGCGTTCTTTGATTTTTTTTTCTTTTGCACTTATTTCGTTGTGCTGATATTTTGCTTTCTTTTTTCGATTTCAGCCTGAAATTTACTATTATGTGAGTAATTAGTGTTGCGTGACTTTGACCCCTCGTAATTTGTTTTCTAGGTTATTGGAAAGTAACGGATTGGAGCAAGGCAAGTTTTGAAACTTTCTTTAATAATTAAGGCGATCACTGAATAATAATACTAAGTTGGAAAAACGGCTAATAATAATAATCTGAGAAGCCTCGTACGAAGACGCAAAAGTTGCCCCCTTAAGAAAAGGATAAAGTTCCATGAAATGTTAACAAATACTAAAAAGTACGGTTGTTTATTTGTTTCAATTTTTGGAGACTTTTAAACCCAGGAAGTTGTCAGTTTTCTTTACCAACCGTTTTATGTAAACGTACGTCAAACAATTCACTCGTGACTGTCAAATTTATCGCGCCTTCACTGGTCGAGAGCCATAGTCTATAACAGTTTAATGAAGCCCTAGGTCAGGTCTCTGGTACGCACAATATCTACCCTCCAATGGACGCATGATGAACTAGAACGATGCTTTTTGTTTGGTTTTATTCACCAGTAATGGTGTTCGTCCGTAGTTTATTTCAATTATTTTAATTTTAACTTGTTGGACAACTTGCCGGTTGGAATATGTTTTCGATTAACAGATGTCTAACCTTGGATTTAAAAAATAGGAGGTAGTGTCTTCACAAGAGAAAAAGTTTTAGAATGTAACTCAAGCTTCTCTTAAAATCATTAGTTCAACATGTACATTCATATATCACAATTTGACACCATAGCATGAATAAAACAGTTTCAGAATCACTCGTTATCTTTCGTAGTCTCTCAATCTGATTGTATTATGGTCCATCTATTTTGAACTTAGTGTGAGAACTGCGTGACGCACCTCCGTGGATGGCAGGAGAGACATATCAGCTGTATTGGTCCGGGTGGTGCCGTTGTTAGTGACTTGCATTGTATTCACAAACCTAAACCAATCAAACGCCAGCGGTGTATTCACAGAGACTGTCATGTAATTTGGTCGGCGTCTGTTTGGTCAGCGGTAAGTACCCATCCCGATCTCAATCAAGCGAATAAACATTCAAACCATCATTGAATTATTTACGATTTTATTTTGAAAGTCGTGATTACTGATTTCTTGATAATGTCTCTTCGTCAGTGTTCTCGATCCTGTGGCTTACATGGAATTAAACTGCGCAACGTGAAATGCGTATTTGCAAAAAGCTTAAAACCAGCGAAGGGTCAGTGTGGATGGCAGGAAAAACCGGCCTTACAGGAACCTTGTAACAGAAAATCATGCACTAGAGGTTAGTATCTCCCGCATTAACCGACTTGTGAGGTTATCATATCTACTAGGGCAAAAAGAGCAAGATTTCCTTACCGAATTAAAAGTTTGTGTAGAGGTTGCCTGCGTTGAAGTCGTTTCCTTTGCGAAGGCGCGAAAGGTGCAGGAATTGGGCGCAAGGGGGTGGGGGAAGAGGTCGGACAGGGAAGAAAGCGCTTTGTTCCATGTGGCGACTCAAGCTATTAGGCAAATCTCAGGCTCTTACCAACGAAACGATCGTAACGCGGGCTAACGTAGAACGCTCATGCTGAAGCCTATGCATGAGGCATAGCCATTGCAGAGGCCTGTTCCAGGTGTTCAGTTAGTTGGGCAGCAGCGTGATAAACGACGAAAGAAAACAGCACCAAGCACCTTTCTCCTTTTTTCGCTCGTTGCTTTTTCGCGCTGTACCCCAACCAACTGAACGTATCGCAGAGGCTAAATTTGCAGCCAGTGCATGCAAGTAAACTAAAATTAACATCAACTGCTTTGCTCTTGTAACATTATTGCAACATTCTTTCTTTTCTCTCTCCAGCTAACTGCGTAGACAGAGTCAAATACTGCGGCAAGGTCAAGAAAATTGGAATGTGCGCCGTCTACTCCCGCTGGTGTTGCAACACGTGCCACACAGCATAATAGTAAAAAATAATATTACCTATAGAAAAATTTGCACAAATGAACATTCTATTTATTGAACGAAAACTTTTCAAGCAATTTCTCAATTGTTTGCCGACTCTACGTCGCGACATTGGTAGCTGTAGTGTGGACACAAAACTTCAAGGGCGGAGAAGAAATTTGAGATAGAAGGAAATAAGGTTTCCCTGCCCCTCAGATTTCATTTTCTCAATTTGAAGAACAAAATTGAAACCATCCGTTTGCGTTCGTAAGACATGCCGCCAAATAAACGTAGATTTTTGGCTAAAAAAAAGAGAAGAAAACGTGATCATCAACGTAAAAAGAACAGTTAAATATTGCAACGAAATAAGTGGCACTTCACTTTATTTTATGTAACAAAAACGACCTCTCCAATTATAAATATTAATGAATATGTTATTTGCTGATGTTCGTCAGCTTTAAAGTAATGGGTAATACATGGCGATATCAAATTTTATCTATTATCTGAGATACTTGAAAATAAAACTCTTGGCTGGTAGTGGTCTGTCTTGAACTTGTTTCTACACGTATCCATTCGTGGTTAGCATTGAAATCCTCGACCTTGATTAGGGTTTTCGCATTATGCTCAAATTTTTCACTTTTATGCTAATGCTCGAAAAAATCTCACCATCACGCTGGAAAGGCATCATGGTTATGCTCCATTATGCTGACATAGCTTGAACGACGCCTCAGTGTAATTCTTCATTACTCTAGGTTGTTATTGTGAAATTCTCTACTTGCACAAGTCCCACACTCATAATACACCTCTTTTACCCCCAAAATTTTGCATAATCATTGTTTGCATTTTCTCCTGGGACATGAAGATGTCCCAAGAGAAATCTAAAACAATGCCTATGCAAATTGTTTTGGGGAAGAAGAGGTGTATTATGGGATTTGTGCAAGTAGAGAATGAGTTTTTTAAGATAACTGCAGGAATTCTCGCGCGCTCATTGGCTAATTTTTATTGCCAATAAGCGGACAGACACATGAATTTATCATTTATGCGATGCGTCAACGAGCGAGAGCGGACAATTCGTTATCTTAAAAAACAAATTGATGTCAGTTTTTAATGTGTCTGTCCTGTTACTGACAATGAATTTCATCATAACATTGTCAAAGTAGATTCATGATCAATAACAGGACAGACACATGAAAAACTGATGTCAATTTGTTAATGCTAATAATGAAAAACCTCACCCTGATTCAATTAGCAAAATCTTTAGACATGTGCTGTGTGTACTGCATAGTCAAGGGACTGGTGCCGAGATTTCGCTTGGCCCGCGGAAGCCCCAACCGTCAGCCAGTTTTTGTCACTATTATTCCGACATGATTGTCGATTCTTTTGCCTCACTATTATGCTCAAAATAATGCCTGCATGATGTGTAAAACCCTAATCTTGATTCATAGCCAATGGCGGATCGAGGGGAGAAACCCCTGAAAAGTGGGACCCGAAAAGCCCTCTCCCCCTTTGTACAAATATGTCCAGGATTGACCGTCAAAGATATGTACCATCTTTAAGATGAATATCACAGAGTGTCCTTACTGTTAAAGGAGTAAATCTTATTTATAGTGGTCATGCACTTAGCTATACAAGCACTAAGCCTTGCTAGTTTACAGGCATGCCACTGAAACAAAGGAAACAAATATTTCAAATAAACGTAACATAGTTAAAAATCCCAACTGGCAGGAGGCAGACCAGTTGGCTATTTACAAAGCGTGACCGAGGATTTGAACTCGGGACTACCGAGAAACAAATCCCACTAGTGGCAGGGTGGACGCCTTGAACCTGGGACCTTCGGATTACAACACCAACGCCCTAAACCACTCGGCCACGCTGCCTTCAAACCCCTGTTATACCTTGCGGTGGTACGATAATTATCAAAATATTTTTCATTTTACAAAACGGTTCTCAAATTCAAATGACAAACAACGAACCAGTTAACATTAAGAATTTAGAAAACTGCCATCTATTTGAATTTCATCGCAAAAGATCAATCTGAAAACTCCTTTCGAGCGTCCTACTAGTTTTGATTGTATATTCTGTATGTCTTACAAGTTTCTTACAACTGGATATCACATCTAAAAACTGGTTATCGCATTCTAAATACTTAAATAGTGGTCACCTATCTTTCGTGAATCCTAGATAAAATCAGTTCTGCAAGCCCTCCGTAGATTAGTGACTTTTGTTGCAAGCGAACTCAAAACGTTGCACTTAAGCAGCGGCTACGCAATAAAACATTTACATTTGCGTAGTTTTCGCGCTATTTTTTTTTATTGGAATTTCTGTTAATCGGCCTTCTGTCGTAGAAAAACTAACCTAATACGCGCAAATTGAAGATTTTGGCCGATATTGCAGATTACAAAAGTAATGACTGAATGTACACGTAACACTTTTCCTCTGTTTCCTAATATGAAAATATCAAGTGCAGCAAAGGAAGCACTTAATGGTACTAAATAGAGAAAATTCCCATTTGTTTGTGCATTGTCCCGCGAACTCTTCATTGTACACGAGTTTAAAATTGTTATAAATACAAATTATATCTTGAGCAAATCACCCCCTAAATTTCAAATTTGACTCATTCAAAATAAACCCTTAGTTACGCAGCTGCTATATCCATGCTACGCACATTTTCAGAAATAGTCTCGAACACTTTATGCCCTGTTTCAGTCTCGTGATCAAACACAAATGTTCCTTTGCCCTTCACGAGCGCATCATAAGGACAACTGACTCGGGGCCACACATAGTCGTCATCATACACTGTATCCTTGGCGAGTGTCTCGGAGGTCTTGAACAGGGAGCTCCGGTCACGGAACATCTTGGGAGGGACAACATTAAATCTTTTGTACTTATCCAGGAATTCCGACTTCTCCGGGCTCTTTTCCTGAATTGGTGGGAAAATTTCATTTTTGATTCCTGGGCCCTTTGAATGCACTACAGGTTCGTAGAACCATTTAAAACTGAGGCCGTAGTTGGTCTTGTCATCCAGGGCGTCTTCTCGTCCAAATCGTAGCTTAGTTCGCGGTCTAGCGGTCCTGGCTGGGACGGCTTTCTTTCCAAAATGGGCGTAGTCCATATGTGTTGTCTGACAGTCCATTGCCCCATCGGGTGTTTTGTACTTCTCCGGTTCTTTTTGCTTACGTGGTGACAATTCCCAGCTCTTGAAATCTTCATTTTTTGTGGTCTGCTGTTGCATGGGATCAGAACTCTTAAACAAATCACTGACAGGGTTGAACATTGGAGCTTTAGGCGCGCCACGGAAGTCCACGAAGTCTTCCTTGAAAACCGAGTTGCTGTTAAAAGGTTCTTCTGGGGGCACGCGTTCCTCTCTCTTGCGCTCGTACCGCTGTGGTATCTCTTTGTTTGTGAAGTCCGTCCTGTAGTGTGTGACAGACGAAACGGGACCCTCGTATCTTATCTTGTCTGGCTGGCGCCCGGTGGGGCGTGGTGGCTGGTTAAACCTCTGAAAATCCTGTCGGTGGATGGACGTTTCTTTAAAACGATCGGTGGGAGGCGCGTAAGAGTTGCTGCGTTGCACACGCTGGACCTGCGGAGTCCAGCCCTTATAGTCATCATGCGAGATAGATTTGTAGACAACCTTAGCTGAGGGAGCTCGCATGGTTTCTCCACGGAGGTATGGCGGGATTTTAGCAGGAATGGTGCGCACTCCACGGTAATGGTCTCGGTGCTCCGACACAGTTTCAAATGGGTTTGGATTTGGGACGTATTTCTCGGGCTCTTTCTGCTTAGGAGGTCTAACCTCAAAAGGTACAAAGTCTACCTTATGCGTGGTGTCTTTGTCAATGTCCCCTCTACTGATAAGTAGATCAGCTGGACGGCGAAACGGTCCCCTGTTACGCTGCCCTGGCTGATAACTTGTCTTGTACTCTGAGTTCACGTGACAACGATCTTGATTGGATTTGTTGATAATTCGGTTTGGACTGGCACCCTCGTGTGGACATCGATGACGTCTGTAAATTAAAATGCATTTTCATCATCCCGCAAGATTTTCAGTTCTTATCTCTAATAAACCAATATGGCAGTAACAGACGATTACGACAATACAGTTCAACCCCTATTGAATGGCCCAAACCCTTGAGAAAATGGATAGTGGCCGCTTCAAAGGGGGTGGCCGCTTCAAGGGGGCTGGCCGCTTAATAGAGGTAAAACAATAGAAAAAACCTCATCGGGACTTTGATTACTGGCCGACTAATGGGAGTGGCCGTTTAATAGGTGACCACTTAATAGGGGTTCAATTGTAATCCTTTCCATTTTTTTTCGGTTGGGATATCTGTGGGGGGTGGAACTTCTAGGGGAGGAAAAAGGTTACTGAGGGCGACTCATAAGAAAAGCACGAGAAAACGCAGAAAACCATTTTGGGATGAGTTGATAAAACATAACTGTATATATCACCTGCACCCACAGCTTAGCCATACCCTGCCCCTATACTGTTGTTTTCCTTGGGGGTAGGTATGGCTACCCTAGGGGGAGGGGGGTGGGGTTCCCATCTTAAAAGGACAAGGTGCTTGTCAGAAATTTTGAAAAGAACCCTAAGAGGTACCAAGATCCTGTGTTGTGGCGTAGCTTGAAATTGTTTTCACACCTAAGAGGTACCAGTTCTAAAACAACACATTATCTCCTGTCATATTTTTTTGGCTCGATAACCTAAAGTGTACCACGAAAGCTCCCGCTGTGGACCTTTTGGGGCTGAACACCCTAACAGGTACCAAAATCATGTTTTTAACCCCTAAAAGGTACGACAAGCACCCCAGTCATTTTAATATGGGATTCCCCCTACCCCTGCCCCTCCCCCCCCCCCCCCCCCCCAGGATGGCTACATAGGCTGAACACCTTGAGATTTACATTTAGCTACTGAACATGTGATGCTCTCTTACATGAATGCACTTTGGGCTTGTAATGAAAGGATTTTCACGAGTGGAAGCACATAATGATCATCAACAAAATGAATTAAAATAAAGTTCTCCTTTATTGTAATGTCTATTATCTCAGCCACCATACTACACCAATCAATGTCTATTTCTATCTCACTGTGTAAAGCATAGTGAGGCAGACAGGTGACAGTGTACAAAAATAAACAGAAATGAAGTACAATGTATGGTGTATAATTTGTCATGATATACAGCCAAATTCCCAAAAGTGAATTTAAAACTTAAATAAGGAGTTAATACAAGGAGGATTAATATCTTGTTTCCTTGAACTGACTACAGTTATTAGTCAATGAAAGGGTAGGGAAATCTGTTGTTTTGTTTTTGAACAGATGAACCTTATGGCTGTATCATTTAATTTATTAAGTACTACATGAAAATGACAAAAATGCTTCCTTTTTGACAATTATGAAAGTATATGCAAGGAATGCCTTTTTCAGTTAAGATATACAAAAGAGGTACTTTTTACGTCAAAATGGTATACAAAAGGGTTAGGGCTTGGACCCTAGAAGAATTTGTAGAGTACCCCTCCCCCCTCCCGGGTTAAACATACTCATGTTTTTAAAATATCCTAATACTCTCTTTCCATTTGTGGTAAAAAAGCAAAGAGCATTATTCACAACTGTAAGTATCCCGCTGGTTTAAATCATTATTTCAAACAACTGATCATGAAAGTTCTCCATTTCCTGTAATGAATTGAGCAAGTTTCAATATGACGTGTCTGGTAATCGGATACAAATGAATAATTATTATGTCAACTTCTTGTTTGCTAAAATTTGAGATAATTTTCTCTAACCAGTACAACATCCTAACATCACTTTCACATGCTGAAAAATTATTACTCTAAAATGCCTGAATATTTCAAGTGACATTGCTAAAAGTTAAAAGACTGCACGTCGACTTCAAATTTACATAATAAAGTATTTTACTTCCTATCGATCGAGCATTTATTCATGTACCTGTCTGATGAATGTGTTCTTTGTGCCTCGCTGTTGTATCGAATTTACTTGTAACTTAACACACGAATTACGAATACAATGCTCATTTTTATCATGCAAGCCTCGAAACGGAAAAATATTTGATATGATCCGATCCGTGAACGTTCAATAAACACAAGCTAGCACAATAGCAACATGCCATCTTCGACACTTGCGAAATCGAATACAAGTTCTAATTAGAATCCCAACACAATCGAAGCAAATTTGCGGCAATAAAGCTTATGACATAAACGCGTTCGATAATAAATCAAATTGTAGAAAATGTGGAATATTTATTTTATCGAGTTCTTCTTGTGTTATTTGTGAAGCGCGATCAGGGACTTATGAAGTGGTTTTCGAAGAAAACAAATTTATAATGGTTCCCTTGAACTAACATCTGCCACAGCTGAAGAACATTAGATTCCATGAATGGGTTTCGAATCTCTTATTATCGAATAAAGGACGGATAGATTACAAAACAATTTCTGGTAGTATTACAATAAAGAAAGCCTCCTAGCGAATGCTAGAACGAAACTACTTCTCCTATTGATTGTTTACTCAACACGGTAACATATAGCGATCGATTAAGCACTGGAATTTGAGAAATTAGATAAGGCGATTGGGTTCGCTTAGCCGAAAATTGTATCGATCAAAGATAGCTAATAAAACTTACCCGCAAGAACAGATCTGGCAAATACACTTCTTCGACATCTTCACCGCTCCGTAGCTTTCCTCCAAAGTGAAGAGCACATAAAGTTTGATTTGTGATTCACAAACCTAGTCGCCTTGTTGCTATGACAACTGACTACAGACTGATTCAATACTCATGAGAATTGTCACACCGGCTGAACAATTGAACATGTCATTTACTTATTACAAGCTTCGCAGGTGCATGAAAATTAATAAAGGATATAACTGATAATGTTACTTCAACTTCAACAGGAAAGAAGAAAAAACTACGATGAAGTTCGATGAAGTTCGATGTAACTGCAAGTAAAATCTTCCAGTTTTGTCTCAGCCCCCGGGTTCCGGCAACACTCGTAGCCAGCGCGAGTCGCGTAATTCTGGCGCCCATCACGCGCGTGTAAACGTTTCGCTCTGCTCTTTCGGCAAGCATGAAACCATACAGTTCTATCACCTCTGAGTGTGGGAAAAGGATTATAGTGTTGTTGATTTTGCTGTTATTTTCGTGGGTCATCCCTCTCTCGCTAGCCTGCTTGCTACACTACAAGCGCTAAGTTTACCCGAGACTGCTCGGTATAAAAAAAGAACTTTAATTAATTAAGCTTTCGTCATTCTAGTGTTGGGAACCGCAGTGATAACAGCTTTTACTATACGGCTTACTCCGTGAGTGGGCAAGATGAACCGAATCCTGTGCTGTGATTGGCTACGCTAGCGGGCAAGATGGCACTATCAGTTACCCGCCTGGGACTACCCGCTGTGTCCCGCAAGAAACATTTTCCCGAAAGCCATATAATATATCCTTTATTGATCAAGCTTGTTCGGTCAAGATGGCTGGATATTGGCCCCGTTCTTTAAATTTTTGCGACTCCATGGTCCATGAACACGCAAAAAAAAAGAACTTGGCCAATACTGCCAGTCATCTTGACCTCACGCTTGGTCAATAACCCATATACGAATAAACCACCTTAGTATGCTGTTGAGTCTCTGCTCTATCAAGAGCATATCTATGTATCGCACCTCTGCTGTAGCCTCAAATCACAAACACATCAGCACGCGCAGTGTAGTGGCGCGCGTCCACTCTGAGCTTTGCGTTGAGTGGAACCTGGGAAGAGAAATTGACGAGTGCGAGCGACAGGGGGACACTCGCTGGCAAGTTGGCATTGTAAATGTTATCCACAAAAGAAATACAAGATAAAACGTGTGAACGTTGACTCTTGGTTCTCATTCTAAACCGTTATATTTTTGGGCGGTTATGAGTTCCTAGTTCTAACGATTTTTTAGTTGTTTTAATCAGTTCAAAACAACGATTTCGACACTTCTCAACGTGGGTGATTGGAAAAAAAATTAAACCGAAGATCTGAAAGATGTCTTTTTTAGTTTTTTAAAGGAACAGTTTTTAAATCTCTTTATTGTTTTATAGTTTTATATTTTATCGCATTATTTCTTTAACCAATAGTTCTCTTCTTTGTAGAGACCTATTAAATAGTCCGTTGAGATGCTTTTTTTTTTTAATTTTTAGACAGGACCACATCAGCGTTGCTGTTATATTCGTATGGTGTATATAGAGGATATTAGATGGCCGCTTGGAGATACGAAATTTATCTTCAAGTGTTGAAAAATATTTCACGAGTGATATTTTTCAACACGAGAAGACTCGGAAATTTCGCATCTCCAAGCGGCTGTGTAATGTTCCATTTATATAAACACCAATGAAATAACGAATCATTTAACTTTCGCTGCGAAAGGCTTGATTATTTTATTATGTTACCGTAGCAACGCGATCTTTTCGTATGTGAAAATAACATGTTATTTTCACGTGTGAAAATATCATGTTTTCATGCGAAAGCTCACGTGGTATTTCATTGGTGTTAATATAATAAACCGAATACATGCTTTGCCTTACATTAAACAGGTTAATAACAAGTGGCTTTTTTATTATAACAAAGTAAGTACTTAAAACTCCCTGCTTCCAAACTTTAAACTTAAATGAAACTCTTAAGTGAGCTGATGCAGCCATTAGTTCAGAGTTCCAATATTCACTAATGTTACAAAAGTGATGGGAGGAGTTTTAGAAGTAACTCAAGATTGCCAAACAATAACAAATGATGTAAGCATGACTAGGCAACAAGTGCTCTTGACTTTAATATTTTACGTTGTATTGAAAACAACCATTTTCATTTTTACGCAGGCTCAAGATTTTAAATCTCTTTAGTGATCCACTTGCTTTTAGTTCAATTTTAGTTTTGAGAATTTTGTGGTAGATCAAGGAAATGATATCCTGTTGATTATGTTGATGATTTGGTTTATTCTCTTGTGCAGGACATCAACATATTTTGATATCAAGAGGGAAACATTTAACATATGCTCAGTTCCCTCTTGGGAATCAGAGAGTTGAAGCAATACAATCGTACTATTTGATAAGGTTGTTTAGTTTTCTTTTCACAACACTCACTGGAATTAATTCAAAGCAAAGGCTTTTATTCATAATGACGGGTTTTAAAGCGGCTACTCGTGTCAACAACGTAAGATTTTGCATCGGTGTACTCAGGGTGGCCTGTGAAGTTTGCTGTGAAATGTGCGTACATAAAGAAGGTGGGAAAATGCTTTAGAGTTAGGAGTAATGAATTCAGTTCGACTGGTGTGATCGTTTGGACATTCAACGCGAGCAGAGACTGTTGCCTGAGTGGCAGTCGCCATCTCTGGAGTCTTTAGCACTACAGCGAGTAACCTCAAGCTCTTCACCGCTGCTTCCCGCAAGCGCGCAAGCCCCGCTTCAAATGTGAGTCTACTTTCTGGTTTACGAGCCGCAAAACAACGTCGGTGGTCACCGACAGCAATCGCTTGCTCGAGACAAGGCCTTCAACGCTCGGACGATCACACCAGGTGAACGTGCTAAGCATTTATTGTAGGCAAATTTGTCTTACGTAAAGGGACCGCTACGTTGTCGGTGTCTGCATGACAGCTCCTTGTTAATCCAGCGGTTCAAGAGCGAAATGACTAGTGTGTTAACAGACTTACACGCTTATCATTGTAGCATTACGATATAACATTGAAGCGGCACACTTTAAAGTCAAAGGAAACTATGCTGCGTCAAAAGATCCCTGATTAATTCCACCCATGTGAAAAGCAAAATATTGGTCAACAACAACGAACTTTATAGTAAGTCTTGCAAGGAAGAAACGTGAACTTTAAGAATAATTATAACTTGACCACTGAAGCAAGGGAACTTACTGTGCTGAGCTTGATCCTAACAACTTCACTCGATCTCAAACGATACGATTCACCTGTAGCTGTTTGTACGCGCGGGAATTTTACAACGACTTCGGCCGACCGCCGCATATCGGGGTCTATTTCAACGTTTGTACACGAAAATAAACAATATCCATAACGTTTATTTACTCTATTTCCGATTACGACAGACGAAAAATGGACGTCAGTTTCTCTTCTTCCCTTTAATGCGACGGTTTTTGCCAAGGTAGTATCTGCAGAAGATTCTGTTCCTGCGTTGTTATGTCGGTGACGGATGGAAACGTCGAGTTTGTAAGGAAGAGGATGAGTTGAAAAACCGTCTCGTGTCGCCATAGCGATAAAAATACTCTCACTACGAGATTAATAAGATAGCACACATAGTAAATTAGCCGCTTTTATCAATTAATTGCGTTAATTTGCGCCGCAGAGCCTGCATGGAAAGGAACAACAGAAGTAGCAGAACGTACACGCCATCCTTGGTGAAGACAGTTGTCCGGCACCGCACAAAGTGCAAACTGACTCTGACTTCGCTGAGGTGATCTGCACCAGACGTGCTTCAAGTGCACTAGTAAGAAGATTTCAGAATATCATTTGTTTCAAGTCACCACGTTCTTGAGGGTAAGTACTAAGTATTGGAATCCTTTGAAAATGTGTTGCATAATGCGTGGTAGCTGTTGCAGGACTGTTTCTTGAATACGTTAGTAAATCAAATCGGCAAATTACGTTCGCAAGCTGGTTGTCTGTAAAATGGTTGACTTTTCGAGTCATGTAAACAGTTTGCCGTCCCCTTGAGTTCTCCTTAACATTCTACGCACGTAGCAGGTCAAGAACTTCGGCCCACTTCTACACTGACGAAATTTTAACAAATCGGCGGACTGATACCGTATCTCAATTCTTGCACGGCACGGTTGTCTTGGATCAGAGCTTTTGAAATTCTATAAAAGGATTACATAACTTCACCAGCCTCTTTTACACACCCAATAAAAATGATTGATTAACATCATGACTGCTAGTTAGTCTTGTTGTCTACGCAATGCATACATAAATAAGTTACAATGACCGAATCTCCAGAGGGCTTGCCACTTTACAAAAAATATGGGTACTTCTTACGTGACCGTATGATGGTAATTTTTAGGCAGAAGCTTGTTATAGCCAGTTCTAGACAGTTCTTCACTTATTAGGTATATTGTAGCTGTTCACAACGTTAAAATATACGGGTTAAAGTGATAAAATGTAGTGTCCTCAGACTTGGCGGCGGTTAAGTTAAGCTTAGCCGGACTTATTCGGTCATTCACTTGGCATTCTTGCCATACTTTGTCGAGTGTGATATATAGTTTAAGACAAGTGCTTTGTTTGTAGTGGTCTTTAAAATGTCCTTATGAAGCAAAGGATAAAGCACATCATTTCAGTGTTTCGTTATATTTCACTTTAACCCCAAACAAGAGTTTAGTTGGGATTTTCAGTTCTACCTTTTTGCCACGTTTTCTTTTTTTCAAGAAGTAGTTCAAAACTAGTTTGGCGATCTTTAAACGACCTTTTGACTAAAAAGAAATAAACTCCTTGCAGAGTAAGCCCGCCCAAATGAATCAAGCCCTTCATTGATGCTGGCAGCGGCTTTGATCTCAGTTGTTTTTCGTGGATTCAATAAACGAATTGTTCATATGAACAAACTCAGGCGGGGTATCGTGGCCAAAAATGGCAACCGCATTGTTCCTCTCAGCGTGTGTGTATTCTCTTTCATTAAACCATGTTTTTAAGCCGGACTGAACCTTGAATAACTGTTACAAGAGAGTCAACCTACAGCTGCGAGATACAAAGAACGAACTAACGGCGCGAACAAAGCGGGAGAAAAGCTCAGTCAAAGCTCCCAATTGTCACAGACTGTTTTAACAACAGTAGCGGCGCCAAATCAACTGGCACAAGACAAATCAGGTACTGTTCACATCCTTGCGCTAATCTTCTATGATTCTTCTGTTCGCTAGCTTTATTATCTCTTACTACATTCTTAATTAACTTCCCAAGAAAGTCTAATCAACAAGGAGCAATTATCGAAAGAGTAAACCAAACAACGATCAGCAATCGTTCCCGATCTCTTTTGTGCTTCACGGCAGCGTTTGCTTTCGCGGTCATGAAAAACAATGGAAATATTAAACGTTTACGTCAATTCGCACTGCTTTTCATTCTTTCTTCTCCTTTTAGCAAACAGGCTTAAGGACCGCACAGGATCCCAATTGTCAAATGGCAATAAATTTTTAATCAGTGTCAAAGTTTGATTTTTCACCGCAGCGGTGGTAGCATACTTTAAATTGCACGGATAGTTCTTGGTTTCGTTCAACATTGAACAAAGAGAGTGACCGCTATGAAGACCTATGAACACCGTCAGTACGTCTTTAGTATAGCCATTACCCCAACGCCCAGCTTTTTTCCGAGCTGCTTGCCTTCTGCTTCTTTCTTTCCCACTGCAAGTTCGAATCCCCGCCGATAATATTACTCAGTCTTGTTTCTATAACTTTCACGGCCTTCCAAACTGTACGCCTTTGGTATTCAGTGATATGGTAGCCCAGTGATATCTGGTTGATGCATATAAAACCCCTCAGGTGAGGCCATATACCCCCATAACAGCACACGTATAGCACTGAAGATAGCTTCCATAAGTCATTCATAGCAGTAAAATGAGACTATTGAGGACTATCATGAAGGCCCGGCAATAATTGGCATGCATTTATAGCTGAATTTATGGACCGATGAAAACGAAGCGGTGAGAAGAATAAGAATTTCTCGAGGCGAGAGAAACACAAACTGACAAATCCTTTTACAACTTGGACACTAGAAAGTTTTTCCTTTTTGTCAATGCAGAATACTTGCAGGGATAATAAAAAAAAGCTACTGTTTCCTATTCCTTTTTATCCCAAAATATTTTTCGTTTTCCAAGTCATCCGGTACTATACTGCAAAGTACTGCAAAGCGTATTTGTCAAAATCACCTCTTAAGCCCTGGTCAAACGGACTCGCAAGTAGTCGCAAGTAGTCACAAGTTGAATTTGCGCAGAGACTTGCGATGGGTGGCCAAACGGGCTCGCAAGTTTCCTCGCAAGTACACGCAGGTCGCAAAAAAAAAAAAAAACCATTTCAATGCAGACATATCCTGTACTTCATTATCTAATAATAGGTTAATGGACGTCACTCAACTAATTGCGTTGACTTGGGTTGGGTGCCAAACGGTGAAAAACTTGCGTCGACTTGGTGCAAATTTGATCTCGACCAAAGTGAGCGCAAGTCATCGCAAGTCAACGGAGTCGCAAGTAGACGCAAGTTGAGAACTTGCGTCTACTTGCGACTCCGTTTGGCCAGGGCTTTAGTATCAATGTTTGCTCATTTGCAGCTCAGATGAACATGACACACGCCTGATAAAACAATTTTTTCTCACTACAAACAGAGTAAATTAAGCTGGTTAGAGCCCCAGTCAAACAGCTTTTATTTGTTTTTTCAGCTTGTTTTCAGTAGTGTTTCTATTTTTTCTCGACAGTCAAGTGTCCTTGAAGACAAATGGCCATTCTCTATTTTCCAATTGTCCATAATGCACTCTGTTTACCCTCTAAATTTTGCATAAACTATTGTTGTGAAATACTCTTGGGAGGTCTGCATATTCCCAAGAGCATTTCACAACAATAGTTTATGCAAAATTTGGGGGCAAACAGAGTGCATTATGGGCAATTGGAAAATAGAAAATGACGACAATTTGCACTTTGAAAGTGCAGTCGCCGAATTGCTATCGCTCGAAAAGTCTTCCGCTTGATCTAAGATGGTGGTTAATTTGCGTTTATAATATGAATTTTACAGCGATCCAGTTTCATGTAGAGTTTCAAAACTCGTATTTTTTTTCCTTTCACTCTGGGGCCGTGTACGGTAAATGCATAAAAAGGACAATCAATGATTAATTCTGACCGGCAGAAGCAAATTGCATCAACAATTGACTCATCGCGTCATTGTGCAGAGAAATCTTGAGTGTGTACTTCCTTATAAGGGCATACGAGAAAAATACGTATTATAGATTTGCTAAAAATGTAACAGTTTTCGTCAGGCCAAATAACTTTGCGCTAGCTAACACGTACAATTGGCAGGAGTGGACATTAAGGTCTGCTTGTTGGTAGTGCCAAGACAATTGTAATCTAATGAACAAATAAAAAAAAGACAATGACATGATATGTCATTTGACCACCCAAACGCGATTTACTTTTCGATATGGTTTGATCTTTTGAAAATGAAGTCATTTCAGGTCGATAACAGGCCACCTTGCAGTTTCAGAGAATTTCCTGTTTCGTCGAAAGATTCTTGAATTGTCGGAAATGCAATGTCCACCAAAATCGACCACTGGATGGCTATGGCCTTTAAACTTGATTAGACGTGCTACTTTTCATTCTTAATTCTAATTGATCAGATCCAGTTTCTCTAAAAAAATAACAACGAAAACGCAAAATACAGTTTTTGAGAATACAGTGCTTTATTTCATCATGAAGGAGATATTGTCTTGGTGGTTAGATCATATTATGCTAATAAGTTCACAAGAGGTGTTGAGAGGACCAGCATTTTGGATTTGCAGCGAATTTATCGTTTATTTGGATGAAAGAACTATACACTCGTATCAGTGTCATCATCAGCGTACACACTGAGTTATGAGGTCCAACAGGGAAATGGGATACCGGCACGAAGGCTACAAATCGTTCCGAAGAAATCATTTCGGATTAAACGCGGAAAACATGGCTGCAAATAAAATCGTTTCGATTGAGATCCGCACTGTGTCGTCTTCGTCATTGGAGACCAAAGAGCACTCCGAATAGCGTCTCTATCAGTTAACTCCATCTCTCCAATTGATTAATACGTTATTCTCGTTAATTCGCCTCTCGACCATTCTGATGTCACAATTGGTGGAATCCAGTACAGGAAATTGCATTCAATCAGTCCGATCCGACCAAGGAGAAAGAGATAAGAACAACACGCTATCATCTGAACACACGGAAAGGTTACAGGGGCGTTCTGCTGCTGTTAAACACTAATGTTCTTTTGATATGGATATCACTTTCATAAATAAAATGTCGCGTCTTATTAGATTTGCGTTTTTGGAAGGTACGCTTTTCTACTGCGCATGCCTACTAGTTTTGCGGCATGCTTCACTACAGTTAGGAATTTGCCATTATCTATTTTTCTTATTATTGCTAGAACTTTCTTTGTTATCATATGATTTATAATGATTTATTTTATTAAAAACAATTTAATTTTTGGCACAAAAAGGAAAGATGACAAGTTGGCTTGACAAAATGACAAAGACAAATTGTGGCGCTTTCCTAATCTGAAGATCAGTGCTAATTTTTAATTAAATTAACTAAGAGATTACCTTTTTTGAGATGTTGTTTTCAAAAATGCTTTTCAGTTATGAGGAGAAATTCATTAAGGTGAACTAAGACCACAACTGGCAGGCACCTTGATCAAACAAACCTTTCAAACGCTTTGCGTTCCAGTGTTGAAAATCGAGAATTAGCTTTACCTTAGAATAATCTATTCTTGTACAACACGCTCATTTGTTTTACAATCACACAATACCGAATTAGTTAGTACTGTTCAACAAAGGCGATGTTATCAGTCACTTTATAACCCCGTTCATCGTTTGACCAATACGAGATCCCCTTCCAATCACTGAACTTGACGTTTGATATGCACGCTAGACTAAAACAACCGAAAATCCGATTTTATCTCTGACTGAGGTTATCGAACACGGAGCAATTGAGCCAGCTACAAAAAAAGAGGTGAAAAATGAACTTGAGGGGATATTTAAACACGACACAGGTATTTTTAACAGAAAATTTCAAACATAAGGTTGATACTCTTTTTTTAGTTTGCGTCAGACCGTTAGAATTAATTTCTGTCTTGCATTCTCGCACGGTACCGTCAGTTTCACTTGATCCACGACAGCTCACTTGGATCGTTATCAGAGATGCCTTATGATGAGTCAGTGATAAGAGCTTAATGAAGGTACTCCTCAAAGCCCTGCCGGAATGTTATCCTGAAAGCTGCTGTCTTGTTAGTTTAGAGATAAGAACTCAGCAAGGGCAACAGCTCGAGCAAACAAGGTCTATTTACCTAGCCATGTTTACCCTTTCAACGGTAAATACAGCATTTACGTGAAACACAGTCATTGGAAGAATGATTTTTGATATGTTTGATGCTTTGGAAGTGTTTTCGTTGGTCGAACTGGTTCAATGAACACTGTCCATGGAGTGTGTGGTCTTGAAAGGTGAAAAATGAGACCAAGTTCCGACACAAAAGATGTGTTAATTGTCTTGACATCAGATCTCCAACTGCTGCCAAAGAATTCGTGTGCTAATCACGATCCAGTCATTATATTTTGACTGTGCGCTCATCAAGAGGCAAACCTTATACTCCTGTGTCACACGTATCCACTTTAACCCTGGACGGTTAACAAGACAGACGCCAAACTGTGGGTAAGTCTCTGTTTAAATTTAGCCACTGACTAGCCAACGTAACAGTCCACTTGGAGAACTGGCAATTCTCTTTAAGAACTTCTCCCCTTTCTCTTCAACAATGTCTATTCTGGCCTATCCAAAGCTATCGTAAACGGTCGTAAGACTTGCTCATCCCTTTAATAACCCGTTCCTGAAATCTGATTAATTGGGCCGCAAATTCGCTTACAATTGGGCCCTAAATTCGCTTATTAGAATTTCCAACTGAAACATTTAATATTCACCGATGAAAACATCTTCCGAAATTTTGCAGGTCCACGGAGACCAACCGTATTTCGAAGTTTAACCTTTGTGGCAATCGAACAAGACACCTAGCTGTCTTGTTAGCAACAACTTGTTAACTTGAATCGAAACACATTGCTTCGAACAATTGACAATAAAGTACCAGCGAAGATCATCATTGCTAAGGAACTGCTAAAAGTTTATTTTAATGCCTTGTTAGCAAGCCGACTCCTTGCTTTGATTTATTCCTTCCCATTGTTTTAAAACGCTGAAATATTGTCGTCTGGCGGTGTAACGTGATATGAAGCCATATTTACCCCAAGATTGGTAGATGAATGTTTACTTTTAGAGCTGGGTTAATGCATGTGTGAATATTATTTTATCTCTTCTGCTTTCGAGATAAAATTCTTTCTCGACATTGGTACCATTGATGCATACACAATTAGGTGCGTTAATTAAATGATTAGCCAAAGCTAAAACAAACAAACACCAGTAATGCAATCTGCTCCTTCTCCTAACAAGATAAGAAAAATATTAAAGTTATTTGTTTATTTAGACAGCTTCGAGATGTGAATCCTGGGCCACTTCTTTCTCGTAGTTAGGAACTTTTATCGTTTTGTTTTGTTGGAGTTAATACCACTCGAAGAAATTATTAATCTGAATGTCACTTTGTGACCACAAGTTGTCAAAAGGTATCTCACAACCGGGGGGTAGCATTCAAGAAAATATTTCAAAACAGGGGATGTTCCAACACATTGAAATAGCCGTTGTTTGATTTATTGTGTTCTCAAACATTTTAGTCAGTGAAGGGTAATGAAATGAGCAGTAAGGGCTTTGTGGTCAAATGAGCTGAAATAGCTGAAATCCATAAAACATTAATGTGCACCCCCCCCCCCGCCCTTTTCCATTGCTATCTGTGTACCACATGTTCATGGCAATCCTTCAATATAAGCCAATCGTTTTCCTGTTCAGTACGCATAGTGTGATTGTTTAGTACCAGAAGGTTCAGTAAACTGACCTGAAAGGCCTTTCTATAATACTATTATAAAGGATTAAATAGTTACGTTCGTTTGAGAGTTTAAGCGTATTAACTATGGCACGAAAAAAAGGATATACGAAGAATATACGTTTTGACCCACGCAGTATCAATTAATAGTTTCCACACGCTCCTCGGCTTTCGCACAAACCGCGAGCTCATAATTTGACAAGAATCAGTAATTGAATAGCTGGCACACTGAACTTCACCCACACTTGACGCCGCTTTCAAATTTCTTGTCTCTCCTACTGCCAATTGATTTACTCTATTGTGATATGTCCCACTGTAGCGATAAACTAATTCTTCCGATTTCACTGAGTTCTATGACCATCATTGGATACCACTAGACGCAAATACAAATGAACCGGTATTAATTTGTGACCTCAAATTCCAAATCAGGCAAGACTTTTTTGAGCTTTCTGGTATGTGATTTGCAGTGAACGCTTTCCTTGCAGTCTGCAGACGAAACACAGCATCAAAACAGGAACTCGTGGTCTAAGTAACTTCCGCATGCGTTTAAGAGCATGAAACCAACCTGAACTCTTTACCATATTGGTTACGACCGCACCCCACGATATTGCATTGAAGTACAGAAATTTTTCATGTTATTTTTTAACCTTGTACTGCTTACTCAAACTTTTAAAGGCGTAACCGGTGAACGTAAAGATGGGAAATGATGAACAGGAAGCCCATACCGTACATGTTTGTTTCACCACGATAAGAAAACTGACTGAAACTGTAATTAAAACTTTAATCCTCCCATTATATGGTAGTTAGTTGCAAAAGCTTTCCTTCATATTTTTGTCATCAAAAAGATATGGTCGGGGTCAGTTACGCTGCTAAAACCTCAGAAATTACCCGTTCTGAATAAAGTCTGTAGGGATCTGTTGGGAGGAAACTGGACTCGCCAAGTATTTCTCCAGTTCCTTAATCACGCTGAATTAACATAGTAAAACCAAAGAACTCCATACTGGTAAAAGAAGTATCCCAAACACGATTGTGATATATCAACCTAACAGAGTATACTGAAAGGGCTGATACAGCAAATGGGTGAGGAAAGCGTTTGCAATGCATGTACACGTCTACCAACTACAGTTTGACGTCATCAACAATTTAACTAACAAACTGACGATCTGGGAATTTCTTCAACGGATACCGACTAGATTTTATAAGGGCTGTTTTCAACGATAAAACTGTATTATTACCATGACAAGTCACCCATGTCTTCTACAGACACTTAACAATTGGGTAAAAGTACAGATCAGTAACAAATTTTCCTGAAGTGTCGCTCGTGAGAAAGTGAAAAACGGAAAGTACCGCATGAAAGCATTAATCGTTAGCTTTCATGGTCACATACTAAGGTTTCATCCACAGGAGGTAATTAAATAGGCACAGATGAAAGTTAAGCTCAATAGCTTGATGAAAACTAATTAAATTGTCAACCGTCAAATAAAGCTGATCGTTTACTGTGAACTGTCCAAAATGTTTCCAATCAATTAAAATTCAACCATCAGCCTACCAGATGTTACGCAAACCTTAAATTTATATTTTTTAGTAAAGGTGGTAAGTAAGTTGTTTTGCCACTGATTTAAGGTCAGAATCAGAATTTAAGTAATCGCCGCATTTTTCGAGAAAGACAAATGATCCCTCAGGACGCACAAACATGCAGAAAAAGGCACGGGCAATGAGATCAATACCCAGACGGGTGCAGTTCATATTAAAAGAGACTTGTTTCATTTCTCTGTGCTTATCTATTGTATACGTATATTGTATCGTAACTACACGTCTGTTACAGTTTATACACGTCACAGACGAAAAGGAAAGCTTATTTATCACTAATAGTGGGCATGTGGCGTGCACTGTCTGGTAAACCGCAAAATTTAATTTATTCAAGGTGCTTATGGCCAGATAGGGTAAATACTGCCGCTTTACTTGCCGTTATCACATACCGGTGTTAATGATCGGAAGTTAGTGATGTAGAACAACAAACACACGATTACAAACAGTTTAATGGCGAGAGAAAGCCATAAATCGCGCGAAGACTGAACAACTAGACATTGAAAGCAGTATATAACGAAGTGCTAAGGAACTGGAGAAATGTGCTCGGGGGTGCGTTGCGGCACACAATTTCCCCCCTCCCGTGATGCCTCTTTATTTCGGGATGTTACTTTAGTAAGGTTCTGTTCCACACATGTTACCTTCAAACTCTTTGGCTGGGCTAAATTAAAGAAATATCGTTGTTTCACCGGGTGCTTCGCCACAAGGCTCGCTATATCGGGATTCCATCGTAATTAAGTTTGCACTTTCTACTGAGGTTTCCTAGCCCGTTTTGTAGTCCTCAGTCACATCTGACTAATCACAACAAAAGCAATCTCGTTCCCAGAGCCTTCGTTACGCTGGTAACGAGGGCTCTGGGAACGAGATTGCAACAAAAGAAAATAACGCACTCAACCAATCAGAGATAACTACAAACAAGAGAAACAAAATCTCTCACATGGAAAAAAGTATTTCCTACCGACCTCATTTCCTTTCCTTTCTTTTCCTTTTTCCTTTCCTTTATTTCTTTTTCATATTAAATTTTTCTTGGACGTGTGTATAAAAGGCTTTGCTCTTCGGTGTCTAGTCTGGTCTTAGCCGTTTCCCCTGTTTGGGTGAAAAAAGGCGTGTTTTCTTGGATTGATTAGACCATGAAGCAGACTTCGGTTCGATTGGCAAACAGAAAGCGACAAAAGTCACGACCTGTATCGATAAATGCTTTTTAGAGCTATTTTAGTTTTATGGTTCCATAACAAGTCTTAGCCTTCGAACACTTTGTCTGGGTCATATTAACAAGCATTAATATTAAGCACAGGCAAAAGACACGAACGAATGCAAATATGCTTCGGCGGTGCATTTTTACTCTAGGAAACCATCAATGTAAGTTATCTCTGAGTTCTCAGCTGTCTGTTCGCAACGGTAAAAAGGCTGAATTTCCACAAGGAAAAACAAATTTTCACTTATTACGCAATTTGTTTGTGGTGTATATTGGTCATTCCTATTTCATTATCAATTGTACTTTGACCTGCCTGCAGCAAGGCTCGTAAACGACACGATGATACTACGCTCTAATAAGATCTGAAAAACTAACATTACTCCACTTTTTTCCGTCAACTGAAGTTTGAGGTAACCCTTGTCTTCAGCTCTTGTTTCTGTACACCGGGATTCCATCGAAGTTAAATTGACACTATTACTATCAGATTTAAGATTTTCAAGCCTGTTTTGTAGCCCACAGTCACATCTGACCAATCAGAACTGTACGCGAACGCAGCTAATGCCAAGCGCGGGAAAATACATGTAAGCTTAGTCGCGATAACTACAAACAAGAGAAACAAAACCTTTCGCATGGAAAAATGTATTTCCTACCAGCCTCATTTCCTTTCCTTTCTTTTGACTTTTCCTTTCCTTTATTTCTTTTTCATACTGTTGTAAATTGTGTAAGTAGCCGTACCAGTTGTGTAAGTAGTGCTAAGTAGTGTGAATCACAAAATGTTAAAAAATATATATATTAATTCTTTTTTCTTGAACATGTGTATTAAGGGCGTTGCACTTCTGTCTGTGATCTGGTCTTGGCCGTTTTCCTCTGTTTGGCCGGTGACAAAGAAACCGGCGTGTTATCTCATATTGACCAGACCATGTCGGAGACTTCGGTCCAATTAGCAAACACACAGCGACAAAAGCCATGAACTGCATCAAGTATTGCTATAGAATCTTTCTATTCTCAAAAGCCGGACATGTTTTTTTAAGAACTATTTTAATTTTATGGCTCCATAACAAGCCTAAGCCTTTGAGCACTTTATCAGGGTCATAATAACATGCATTAATATGCATCTCCACTCTTTAAGTACAGGCACAAGACACGAACGAATGCAAATATGCTTCGGCGATGCTTGTTTACTCTGGGAAACCCTCTTTGTAAGGTATCCTTAGTTCTCAGCTGTCTGTGCGCAACGGTAAAAAAGCTGAATTTCCACAAAGAAAAACAAATTTTCACTTATTACGCAATTTGTTTGTGGTGTATTTTGGTCATCCTTATTTAATTATCAATTGTACTCTGACCTACCCTACAGCAAGGCTCTGAAACGACACGATAATACTGCTCTAATATGATCTATAAAACTAACAACATTACTCCACTTTTTTCCGTCGACTGAAATTTGAGGTAACCCTCGACTTCAGCGTTGTTTCTCTACACCGTCTCAGAGAAGGAATGACATGCTATTTGTGCGCCAAAGCGATTCACCCACAGACTTAAAAAATGTTAGAGCCATGTTAAATGAACGCGTGACAGGATTCAGGGGTCGGAATGCATAGATTGACTTGGCGGAAAGCCACAATAAAAATGGCAAAAGCAGATGGGTCCAATATCTTGCAAATAAAACAATAAGTGGTTTTCTCTGTCGTCAAACCGATACCACTTGAAAAGGCGGGCTACCTCTGGTGCTCAGCACGTTTCGTATTTCGAACAATAGAGCAAATTTTTGCGGAGTTTTTTTCAGTCGGGAATTATCTCTTGCGGTATTAGGCGGCAGATAGAAACATTCGCAAACCCTCGAAATGTTACGCCTTAAACAGGCTCAACATTTTATGGCATGCGTTGTATGTATAAAGCACTCAAGAGAAGATGAGGTACTAGTGGGCCTTCGTCGGTGCTCAGTTCTTAAAGGATGGCCCCTTGTTACTCCTTCTCGTTTTGACCATGGTGTGCGTGAGAATCCACACTAAGTTTCTCTTGGTACTTCCGGAGTTGAAACTGCAGTTCAAACAACAGCGTGTCAGATTTTTATTTTAGGAAGCTCTTTCGTCACATATTTGACAAATATTACCTTTGGCTAATGGCTGCAAAAAGAAAAACTTTCGAACAAGTAACTTAACGAATAATAACTTGTTTTTCTAGCTGCGCCTTGTTGTCTTTTACGGCGACTTCTAATTAATTACTCTCCAAATATTTTCCTTTGATTTTCTTAGGAAATAAAAAGCCGGGCACAGCAGGCTGCACTAAAATGCCTCAGATAACCTCAAACTCATTAATTACCGCAAAAAGTCACGGGTTGCCCTTTTAAAAATGTGCTAGGTGCATTGTTTGATCCAAAGGCAAAAATTGCAGTTATATTGAAAGTTTGATTGGAGTTAGATAAAGGAAGTGTTGTAAAATTGTTGTTTACCGTTCCACGCTTTCCTTTTTCAAGGTCATTCTAATTTGATTGGCACCTCTTCAATGCTATGTTAATGCGCTAAATGACTAGGAGATAACTCAAAGTATTTCCCGCGCATTGGGTCCGTTGTGTGATGTCAACCTCGTGCAAATTGCATTATATTGATCTGTTACCTTTATTAAAATGTTTGAAAGTGTTCGAAGTTCTCTCTCAAGAACGTTTAAGGGCTTTTTAGCTCATCACGCCCAGTGTTAATATATCGCAATTAACGGACTCCTAATCAGGTGCAAAGAACGGACTTACTGACTTCACGCTTGGTTGAATTTCTAACAGACAAGCAGTGAATATGTATGAAGTTGCTTTACTTAGTCTTCATTGCGTGTTGTGTAACACTTTTCTATTGTCCCTCTTGTTCTATTTGAGCGGACCAGATTAATTTCAGTGTAAGCAATAATTTAGTTGTCAACCATCATTTCCCTCTCAGAGTCGGTCTGTTAAAGGACTTATAACTTGGAATCGACGTTGTCAAAGTTGGTAAAGACTCGAGCTTGTTCTCCTGTACCTTAGCATGGGGTTATGACACCGGAATTTTCATTAGTTTACATTAGCGAGTAAACAACCGAGAAAGGATACTAGCTCGACATATTAATCACCTGCGTTCATTGTAAGACGAAATCATACAGCGTGAAGCGAAGAACATGTAAGTTTTGCAACTGTGCTCAGAATGTGTGTCTGGCTCTTCAGTACTTGTCTCTAACCATGCGTTTTTGTGTTTGACAGAGACTATGTGGAATTACCTACTGTTGACAGCTTTCCTGAGTCTGCTTAGCAAGTGCTGTTCGCAATCGTTTCAGGTATGTAAGAATTAGTTTTACAGTGTTTAGTAGTTTTTTTTCCATAACAGAAAGTCGTAAAGTTACAAGTTGTCATTCAAAGCACGCGGCCACCAATAAACTGATTAACGCGTTGAGTTCATCTAATGCGCAATCAGTCCGCAACATAGACACGTCTTTATTGATCTGTAATACAACTCGCGAGAGAATGGCCAAAACCACAAAAGTGCTCACAACAAGCCACACAGCACGTTCTGGAGGATGCAACCATCTGTGAAAAGAAACTGACAGCGAGGCTTAGTGAGCAGTTAACTCTAAACACTGTCCTAGTGAGAGTTAGAGCTGTTTTATTTTTAGAGCAGTGTCTCGCTGACTGAAGTTAAGAACCGTCCAAATTTATCGCGATAAGATCTCGATATCATCTTGCCGTTAGCAATTTACAGCTCATTAAAGTGCTAATTTAAGCTTACAAGGCACTCTTCAGATAATATACAAAATATAATAGTTCCCTACTTCCATCGGATATTACGTTTTAAACTGTGTTTTTTGATATTGGACCTCGCCGGACGATTTGAGTATTGTTAGTAATTCCTAACTTGTGTGCTTACGACGGAATTACGGTCCTCGGCGGATTTAAGTAAGTTCAACGTTCGAAACTGTTCGAATTGCGAAGTTCAAATTTGCTATTCAGTACCTTCTTTTCTAACCACAGCCCATCAACGAGATTTGACAGAAGTGGAGGCGAGTTGTTTTTTTGTCAGTCTAATTCTAACCCAATACGATACTCGCTGATGAGCAGAAATGTCAGAATTGGTCTCCGCCTTGATAAATGAGCCTAACTTCAATTGTTCACTCAGGTTTTTCATTATAACCTACAGAATTCTTGTAATGAAGTTAACTACAGCCATTTGACAGTTTGATCAGCAGGTTAAAGCCTTGTGACACGTCGTTACCTCTGCTGAACCCAGAATTAGAACCTACATGTAATAAAACTTTGGAACGTTTTCATTTGAGAAAAGTAGAAACAGAATCAGATCAAAGTACTACTTAATAGTTTTCATTTGATCTATCGCAGTTTTCGAATTCGTTCAATAAATCGAAAGTTAAAACCACATCAAGTATCTACAGGAATGTTAAGGTTTTAATGTGAAGGTAGCCATCAATCTGTTTAACACGCAATACAAAGTTCTCAAGTCATCTTCTTTTTGTGCAAGTATCTCTTCCGCTTAACGGTAAAGAATATATAAATTTTGTAGACTTCGAAGTCTAACTTTGTTTCTAGGGAAGTGTTTTTTTGGCGAATACTGGTAATGAAACCCTGCATAAGTTACAATGAACGTTGATATACCACTGATCTAACATTGTAATCTAATTCAAACATGACTAAGATCACATCAGGTGTGCTACAAACTTTTGTCAAAAACTGAATTCGTCGACAATGGCAGTAGAAAAACTCACATTACCTTGCGTATGCAAAAATCTCCCATCAGTGTTTAAGGAATTTTCACGAGGATATGTTCCGAAAGCAGCAATATACCACCTTCTAAAAATCACTTGTCTTGACTTGAACCGAGAAATTTTGCTTAAATTTTGCAAAGCAAAATTATTGCCTTCGAAAGAACCAACTTGAAAACATCTTTTAAATGCTAATTGAAAAAATTCACATAGATTTATTCAAAGTTAAATCTGGTAAGTTGCTTAGCTCGCGTGCAACCACGATGAAACTTATAAAGCACTGGCTCACAAGATAATGTCTGATTGTGTTTCTCAGTTTAGAGGTGCGAGTAACGTCTTGCCCATTGGAATTGCTTCTTTGTCGGATTGATTGACATTGTAAATCACTTTTTGTTTCAACGATTACTATCGAAAGCAGTTTTCAATAAAGCTAGGCTTGATTATGACTTGCCTTTCTTCTTCTGCTTCGGTATCTAACAACAAGCATGTCAAATCAGAGATTTCCAAAAGCGGATTTAACGCAAAAATCTTTCGGCATACCTAAGCTGAACAGTCTTTCATCCCAGTTCAAGTGAAGAGCTGAAGACTCTGCAGTTTTAGTAGCTATATCTCTCAGTAACCGAGTTTGAGGTCTGTCCCCTTTGATTTATGGCCCAAGCGTGAAGGGCGCGGAGGCCATACAAGTGGAGGCCATAGAGTGGAAAACGACGAGGAGACGAAGTTAGTAAGGCATTTATATCTCTACCGCGTGTCGGACGGTTCAAGTCACGCGGAACTGCTTCAAATGTCTGACATAAAACTATTCAGTTCGAAATCTGTGCTAATTCGTTAGCACGTTTCAATACATGTTGTCCAATTTTTAAGAAAACCAAATGTTTTTACGCTTTAATTTGCCATGAACGTTAAGAAAAGGTGAAGACGAATTGCGCGACCTTTTGACGACAAAAGAAAACAGCTTCAGATTTTCGCGAAATTGAGTAGTATCAGCGCGCGTAGTAATTGAAAGATATAATGAAAGCCTCTATGCATGATTAGCACAGTAAATCTCATCAAAACAAATAGCAAGACTCAGCAACCCTATGCTCAGTATGTATTTTTTTTTTTTTACCCGAGTCACCAATTAATCTTTTTATGTTAATTCTTAGAACAGATTCGGTGGAAAATTACGACAAAATTCACTTAAGTTGATGAATTTCCTTGTTCTCCTCACCTGTCTGCTGGACAATGTATGTACATCGTAATGAGAAATTTAACGTAGATTACTATTTTTCTTTGCTTCTAGTGGTCTAGGGTACGGAATGATCGCTGGGGACCCTGGAGTGACTGGTCTGCCTGCAGTCAATCGTGTGGCGGAGGCACGACATCCAGAACGAGGCAGTGTGTGGTGTCGTCCAGGTTGGTGCTTCACTGACTTGTTTTAGAACAAGTTTGATCCGGTTTGTTTCTTGTCTTTGTGTTCCATCACTCCGCATTATATTTATTGTAACTATGTAGATCAAGATCTGTGCCTATCGAGGGCTTTCTCGGCTCAACAATGAAAAGAGAGCTTCTCAGCTTCAGCTGAGTACTCGCTTAGAGACCATTCGCTTTCCATCAACTACTGAGGTCGTGCGCTATTGGGATCAACCGTTTTCGTTAAACTGGGCTAGTTACTTATTAGTTATTTTTGTTTTAATTTCGTGTTGTCGTTTTTGTTGGTTTGGGTGATCGGCTCTATCTCTACAACAGTCATCAAGCTCGATTAAATAAATTGATTTAGTTGAGATCTTCCTGTTGGACACTTTTCCAACTGTTCATTGTTTAAAAAGTTGAATACCAATCCTTGCATGTGCCACCAAATCAACCAGAAACGGTTAGAAAAGTATTCTGTTGGGTGGGACAGTCCAACCAAAATTGGTTACGGTTGGCACGGTTCCAATGAAACACTACAGTCTTGAACGCAATTTAAATGACGGATGCCCAATGCTATATTGACGATTTATCGACTCACAGAAAACCTTTTCCTTGATCCTCAGGACTGGTAGCCTACCCAGGTATGTACTGAAAGTTTACAAACAATATGGACCCGACAAAGGAAACTGCCAAGGAACAGATACTCAGTACAACACGTGTAATATGCAGGTATGCAGGCTTTCACTTCTGTCCAGGATAAAGGGTAGAAGGTGAAATTGTTCGTTATTGATATATTATTAAAGAGATTTAACGTTACTATGGTTAGTGTAAGACAAACATGAGGATATAAGAGGAGAAGAGATTCCTTTTTTCATCTCACTGTCATCAAATAAATCGACAGGTAAAACTGCAGTATACAAAAATTGCTGAAAGATTAGATTCATTTTACGTCCAACCGTTGGTCAAATAAACCGACAGGTAAAGTTTCGCACTCTCTTGAAAGGAAGAAAAACTGGCTTAGTAGGGTGCCTTATTTCGGAGATAAAGCGTTTTGAAATTGGAGTTTGCCCAGTTCAACGTGATCTGAAATTTAGCAAAAACCAATGTTTTCACTCATTAAACAGGGTTTGAAATACTTTGAGTTGTGTCTTCAAAAGGTAACAATGATAACTAAAGCATATGTAAAGACTGGTGTCGTACTAGTAAATCTGTTATTCTTTATACAGACCAAAATAATATGTGCACTAATATGGATGACCCATACTGAGCACTACAATTTTCCGAGCAATAATCCTATTCATTTTAACTTGGTTGCAGGGAATACTTTAAAGGTGAACTATTGCATTTGTGTCTTTTCATCTACTCTAAAATCTCCCTGGAGGTTCTTGATGTTTTTAATGCAAGAAATACGATCTTCTTAATTTAGTGCCTGAAGACGACCGTACATTTTATCCGAGATAAAAATCAAGGTTTTAACAAGGAAGAACGGCAAGCAAAACAATCGAACCATGACAATTGTCTTATAAATGATCACGAAATACTTTACTGCAAACATCTCGTCAACAAGGAGGTTCTTTAGTTAAGCAACTACAGATAAACTTATTTCATTTGCTCAACGCACGAATTTCTTTTGATTCTTTAGAACAGCTAATCTGCAAAACCATTTGCTATAACATTGTTAACACGATCACCAGACCGAGGAAATCGAAACTCAACCAAGGTTATAAATATCTACGTATGGCATTCTTTTACTGCAAGTCCGAGCATGCTGTTAATAACTAAGTGTTAATCACAAACGTCGAGCCGGAATATGTAGATTTTTCCTCTGCTGTGTAGCATGTAGTGAAACTAAACTCATTACTTTCTGCGATAAGTAAATAGATCTGCTGTGTCCACGATAGACTTATCATAACCATCTCTCCCATCGCTCCCAGAGGTGGAAGGGTGGAACCCTTAATAATTATTCTATTCATCACAACCGCGCTCATTTTCGAACCACAATCAAACTACATAATCATATTAGCAATTTGACCAATTGACGTGGCATTATTATTAAAGTAGCTTTGGATTCACGAGCTATTGTGACTCACACTTTTCTGCTATTGACGAAGAAACTGAGCCACTGAAAACACGCGGCAAATTCGGTCATGGAGTCATAGCTGCGAGTCCTGTGACGTGTCAATACACCGATAAACCACGTGACAACTTGAGACTAATAGATTGATAATCTAGAGGAACACAAAGATCCTGTTGCTTCTTTTTTCCAGTGTGACCTTAACTTACACCAAATAGACAAAAATAATAAATCCTATGTTGATAATTTTACTTTCACGAGAAAAACCCTGCTGGTCAATGATTAATTATCTCCATGGCAACATTTCTTATTGCTTTTAATGCCCTATGGCGGGTTTTCTCTCTCCCCTCTTAGCCGTGGGAGGTATTGCGGTTTGATTCTCGCCTTCTCGCTCCGCCTTCTAAGCCCTTTTTAGATTTTTTAAACCAGAACGCAGTGAATCAGCAATAAACGGCAACTTTAAACAGTTCGAACAGCTTGAAGCAAAAAGTATAAATTTACAAGCCGCCTAGTTTCATGACATCACTTTGTTTTCCGTTCATCATGTTAGCGAACGTACACAGCCACAATTCGCACCTCTTTCATCTCTTGAACAAATATTATCTGATTCAGATGACTGCGTGAGGTCACAGCTCTGTCGGGCTTTCGAGTTTTGACGGTTAGTGAAAGCCCCGAACAGCAGACTGGGTCAACAACATTTTCATATCTATGCCTACCACCTTGGCGATTATTGATGGGGTCAGCAACATTGTTATGCAGCCCGATGAGTCTTCAAGCGTGGACTGTCGAAGGCAATAAGCCATTAGAGCAATGGTAAATGCAAATCTAAGATTATTAATGACCGCACTCCTGAGTGTGGCTGGGTGTATGGCACAAGACATTCAAGAAACGTTAGAATTTAGACAGAATTTAAGGAGGCTCATTGAAGCAGAGGTAGATAATCCGGCTGACAGCGACTTAACTCCGTCGTTGGATGAGCACTACGTCAAGACCTTGCAAGAGTTGAACATTTCCAGCTTCAAGAAGAATCCGTATTCCACCAACACCTCTGTTCAGCACGTCTCTTCCCCACAATGTGATGTAGGTGTCAGTTGAACATTTCAAGATCTTTCCCAGTTTGTTTTTAAAATTCTCATAACAAATTTTGGCCGCCATAACTTCAATGTCTCAAAGGTTAATGACGATAAGTAGGTAAGGTTCCAACATCTGGCCTTTAAATGAAGCACTTCCTTATAGTTCTTTTAGTCAAAAATGATTTCATTTGGACTGTTTTGTTTACGATAGCATGCAAAAAATGCTAAAATAGTTTATACTTAACTAAATAGAATGCATATTATAATGAGCTATGTTGTCTCATTGTCAAATACACTGTCAACAGCGAATAGCGTAGGATCGGACGAAAACAAGTGTGCCTTCGTCCCTTTACATTTTCACCTTTCTTGACTGCGCCAAAATAGGTTTGACTATTTTTCTCGCATTGAACTGATTAAGGATTTTCTCTCTCTTATAATATTCTAAAGCTTCAAAATTCGGGCATGACAACACGTTTGTGTTTATGCTGATGATAAGCTATCGTCTGTAAATAATCATTTTTTTACAGTTAATCTCAATGTATATTTCGTTGACAAAAATATAAATGCTTCATAGTTAGGTAACCACAAATTTGAATCCATTCAAAATTAACCCTTTAGTTTGACCAGTTTTAGTTAAGACATTGATCCATATTAGAACAGATTGCAGCGTAGAGATCGGCTAGATGAAGCTTTTACTGACCCAGTCACACTCTTTGTCTGACGCAGCTGTTTAATATTTATAATACTGGCTTTCTGGTTCTGATGGTTCTCAAAGGGATTGAAAAGTAGTACTTTTTGTTTTATACCTTAACTAGGCTCTTTCGTGGAACTTGGAAGGTCGCAAATTATCTTACTTTCCATTCGCGAAAACATCGTGTGACAGACTTGTCTCCAACTCCTCGTCAATAATGCATAAGTATGACCACAATACGAAGGAAGATCCAGTTTCAACTTCAATACACATATAACTCAATCATATTCATCAAACTAGTTCGTTCTCTCGGCGGCATTCGTCCAACAATCATACGTGAGTCAGCTGATTCTCTTTCAACCATCTACCATCTCTTTTGACGAAAAAAAATCTCTTTTGTCCATCTATGCTTCAAATCTAGGGTCACACTTAACTGTTAACACGTGCACAACGTTTGCCTGCGCCAAATAATCGACATTCTCCATGATCGGATAAAAGTTCAACAAAATGGTTTTTTCTCCAAACTCCGATATTAGTCTTATGAATTATAATGAGCAGTAATAGCCTTTTCGATTCATTGTGTTTTTCTTCGTTACAGAAATGTTACCAGGCCCCTGTGACGACGAAGCAACATGCTGTCGAGGCGAGAGCGGAACAGTGTAGCAAGTTTGACAACACGTCTTTCAATGGCTACTTCTTTACTTGGGTCCCTTACTTGGGCGGTGAGACTAAAACCTTAACAGTTTTTTTTTTTTTTAATCTTAAGCTTAAAAACGCATCTTAAAAGAGGAAAATAAATGTCAAACAATCGCTAGAGAGGTTCTGCTTCTTAAGTAATTATACAAGGACAAAAAAAGATCGATGGCAATGGAAAAAGATCTAGGGATTAATTATAAACAACTGTACAATCCGGCAGAAAAGAATGGAGAAGTTTGTCGTGGGAACCTTGTACCAAGCTCACAACTCCGGCGACAAACCTAGATTATAGAGACATTTCAACTGACTGCTAAGTCCGAGGAACAGTAGAATTTCGAAATACGTGTACTCTTCAGAAATTTCTGCATCCAAATATTTGCAACTCATCTCTAATAATTTCGACCGTTCAGAAATAGCAGGTTGTTTCATTCAGTAAAAATTTTGTGATCGTTTCGCGAGGTTAAAAAATTATTTTTAACATTTTCATGACTATGTTTATTAAAGTTTGCAAGAGAACAAAATACTGAAACTAAGGTTTTGTTTATACTGCAGTGAAGAATAGCGATGAATGTGAGCTTTACTGTGTGGCTAAAGGATTCAGGTTCTTTCGTCGTCTCTCACCAAGAGTGAAAGACGGAACACCTTGCCTCAGTGATTTAAAAAAAGTCTGCATTAGTGGAACATGCAAGGTATGTACTATACTCATTGGGAAAAATCAAATGAGAGATGACTGAGGCTCCGTCCACCAGGCTACGCCGGACAAATATGAAAACGCAGCTTTATTTCAAAGTTAGGCCCACCGTCCACACTAATCCGTCACGAAAACGGAGCTTTTTTCGGTAAATTATCTGTTCGAAAGGCCTTTAATCCCCTCTGATTTTCTTAAGAGAATTGTCACCGCGAACTTTCGTGATATGAGAAATTTAATGTCTGTTGTCTTCGGATTGTTAAAAATGTCGTTTTGGGTACCGAAAAAAGGTCAGCTATCATTTTCTGAAAGGCGATAAGATCTTAGGTTTTCGGGGAAATGGACAAAAATGCCCTAATAAATTCGAGAATACTCAAGTTCCCTTAGAATAACCGAACAGATAATTCTTTTTAAGCGCAACCTAAAATTAACCTACAGAACTTTAAAAGTACCCCAGATAGCCTAAAACAGCGCTTAAAAGCATTCGAGAGAAAACGGTGGTTGGGTGCCCCTGTTGTCAAACCGGAGGAATTTGAAAACGCCGGCTTTTCGTTTTTGTGTGGACAGACACATTTTAAAAACGGAGCTTTTAGTAAACGATGAAGTCACGATAATGTGATTTCCCTGTCCGAGTTTTACACAAACACAAATCCAAAATGACCGGTGATTGTTGCGTTTTTAAATTCCTCCGGCGTAGTGTTGATGAGGCCTGAAGCACATTTTGAGAGGTACTTCATTCTACTCCGGTAACCATCAACTGTCACCGGCCAGCCATATCCGGCCAATAGAACTGAAGAATACCTTAACTACAGAGTTTGCGTCTCATGTACCTTGCCGTTTTATTTTCTAGGAGCTCCCCTCAAGGTGTAAAGATGGCGGATGTTTTGGTCAGAAGCGTGTGACACCAAAGCAAAGGCGATCTGGTGTTTTTACGTCAAGAGACGTTTCTCGAGGACATCTGAGTATGTTTGATTTCAAGTGATATCAAATGATATCTTCCTGGCTAGTGCACAAATGCACCCTTGTGTTTCAAGCTCGCTTAACATGTCTATGTACGTTCTTTTGTCAGTCTTAGGGTATAATCCTGTGATCACAATTCCTGCTGGTGCCACTAACATTAATGTCACAGAGATCCGCAGAAGCAAGAATTATCTGGGTGAGCTTTTCGGCTGGTCTAGGCAGAACTGATATCGATGTTAACATTAAATTCCTGAGCCATTAGTGAAATCAATGAATAGGCCGCACTTGTTAAGCTCCGGCTCTTTTGTTCATTTGTCGATTTCAGTTTTATTTGTGAGCAACGGTTCTTAAAGTTATAGATGAATCAGGGAACAGTCTGTAATTAGTGCACTGTCGCTCTTATAAGATCAGTTATGTTCTCTGCTACCCACTATTGTACCTTTAACATTGTGAAATGGCAGAGGAAAACCAAGAACAGAGCCAGGGGAACTCGGGCGCAAATCTGTAATGGAAAACTAATGATTTGGTGACTAACTTTTTCAGGGTTAAATTTAACATTGGTTTCGTCCTACAAATTCCAGTTGTAATAGATTCGATGATAGATTCAATTTTCACACTATAGAATAATGACTTTGTGTTCCAAATTTCATAATTGTTTTCAGCTCTCAAGTCACATGATTCAAGCAAGTACTACATTAATGGAAACTGGGTTATCGATTTGCCTAAGGGTTATGACGTAGCTGATACAACTGTGTATTACACAAGACCCCGTAGAGACAAGGGCGAGAATGAGGCGTTTATTGCCGCTGGGCCAACGTCTGAAGGTCTTGACGTTATGGTAAGGAGAAATAAACAAATTACTTTGAACGCAAAAATTGTAACGGTACACTTCTCGTCACTATTGACAGACAAAACAGGGCACTAACATTCTATCAGATTTAGTTTCGAACTCTCTGCTGTTCGCAGATGGACTTTTAGGTTTAACTTCGGAAAAGATGTCACACTGCGTTGCGTTAGTAGATGGTAGAATTGTTAGAGTTTTTACAAAAATCGAAAGAGTTGGTACGGTTAAATCAGACTTGAGCCGTGTAACCTGGCTAGCACCAAGAAATCGAGACGTCTTAATTGTCTCAATGGAGTTCTAAAAATGTAATTTAATGCAGTTGACTCAGGCTCAGTTTTCTCCTCTGTCAACTATCCCACAAAAAAAATCCTGGTGGTCGCAGTTTGATAATTAAATATGTCATGTGCTTTCTTGTCTTGACAGTTGCTTTATCAAGCTGACGAGCCTAGGATCATGTATTCGTACCTTCTTCCTAAGGACTACCCTAAAAAACGCGATAAAGAACAGCAACAACCCGCAGAGCCCAGCAATTTTGGTCAGAGAGGGTTCAAGTCCCAGGCTACCCAACCACCACCCAACGGAAATACTTATGCTTGGAGACTAACAGGGTTTACACAGTGCACCCACTCATGTGCAGGAGGTACATTTAATAATACACAAACCTAGCCAAGACCATTTCACCTTTTTTTTTAAAAAAGTGGATATCACACTTGTGACTTTCCTAGTTTATTGTTATCAAGTATATCACTTGTTAAATAAGCGAAGTTTTGCTGTAAACCGTTGCGTCTCTCCTGAATTCGGGTTAATAGACTGTTTAGCCAACAATAATAGATCGAGAATATTTTTACTTTTTGGAGCGTGTCAAGACTGTCTTAGGAATGATGTTTTTCAATATAGTTTTGTAAGTAGTATATGACACTGTGTTATAATAGTTGCAAATTAGACCGACAGAAGTGTTGAATACGACGCCCAGCGGAGTATTTAGGACGAACTCTTTATCGTTTGGAAATGTGATGAACGTGTTTGTTTTTTTTTGTTTGTTTGTTTGTTTTTTTAATGTTATTGCCTCACAGGACACAGAATAAATGATTACAGTACTAGATACTACTTGGGAATAACTACTTACAGAGCTGACATTAACTATTGTACTAGACGAAACTTATTATTCTTACAGTACTATACTTACAATGTTCACACTAATAGTGTATACAGCACCTTTTAATCCACAAAAATAAATCTAACACATTACAATAAAAAGAAAAAAACAACAACAACAATGAAGATGGTACAAAAGGGAAGAAAACGAAACAGGTGTTTCAAGTGTATTGTTAGGTTGATTACTTATAGCATTACTAGTATGTGCGAGTGAAGATAAAGAGCAGATTGCTGTGAAAAGCTCGTAGGTGACAGCGTATGTACGAGATGGTTGGCAAAGTTGATAGCTGCAAACACTTCAGAGGAAGTGATGCTATCTATCAGTAGGTATATATTCTGCAAGAGGTTCCCATTTTTCCATATCGCCGCTTTTTGTCTCCAACTCGAGCCTTGATTTCAGAAAGCGTAGATAATGGTCAAAGTTAGGGGACATTTCTTTAGATTTGGCTAGCCAGATATGACGTCGAGCTAAAAGAAGGCAATAGTTAATTTGAAGTGCAAATTTTGACGTTTCCGGTTTCAGACCAAACGTGTTTGTGATACGTTCTTGATCGAGAAATGGTAAAAATGTAGGACCATTCGTAAACATGATTTATTTTCAATTATTACTTGTTTGTAACTGTCAGAACAACTTATTCCAACGTTTGAGTTCTCACTTCAAACAACATCAAACCGAAGGATACTGACTCTCTAACTGACGAAATTCGTATTTCCCAATAGGCATTCAAACAACGGTGTACCAGTGTGTTACATCAGCTGATAACTCAGTTGTTGAACAGTCCCTGTGTCAATGGAACTTAAAACCAGCTCAACGACAGAGAGTCTGTAACCTACAGCCTTGTTCACCAAGGTAAACTAACATCAATTGTATATTTTCCGTTTGCCGGCTGGGCTTCTCCTGCTATACTCATTGCAAATGGCTTTAACCAAGAAGTATCAGTAGTTTGCCTTCTGAAACTGTTCGTGAGTGACGTTTCTAAAATTTGAGAGATAGACATGTTCTGTGTTAAGTGATTCTGCCTGACAGGAAGAACGAAAAAGTACCATGTAAAAATATGCCGCATCACCGAAAATAAAAATAGTCATCGAACGATTTTCTTCTTTTTGGACTGTTTGTTTGCCTGCGTGCACAAGTCTACTATTTCCTTTCACACGGATATTTGGTTTTTCACCGGAGAGGTCAATCTTGGTGTGGTTTGGGCTGACACAAATTTACGTCTGAAAAAAACTAAAACAATTCACCTCAGTGAAGGCTTTTGGTTTCTAGCACTGCCAGGGATGTCATTAAAGTCCGAAATTAGAGCCAAATTGAAGAATCCGAGAGCCTGTTTGTGAGGCTGTTCTAACCACAGCGCTGTCTGTCTGGACTAATAAGTTCCCATTTTCAATGCAGGTGGGAACCAGGAGAGTGGGGTCAGTGTTCTAAGACATGTGGAGCCGGTATGCAGATCAGAAGTCTTCTGTGTAAACAGCTTGTTGATAATAATGGTGTCAGGAAACAGCAGATGCTACCGATCAGCTACTGTCGCCAGTGGGAGAGACCTGCACCCAGCCGCAACTGTAACTTACAGCCCTGCCCTCCTCCGGCAAACTGGACAGTCGGGGAGTGGAGCAAGGCACGTCACTTTCAGTTTTTCTTCAAAAGCAAATTCTGGCGTTGAACATTTAGATATAGCGAAAAACTCTTCGGAGTTGTCCCATGGGCAACACAATTAAGCGCCGCAATAGGTAGCTGGCTGACGTTTCGAGTGTTAAACCTTCGCCGACGCGAATCCGATTGCATTTTTTCTCTCAACTACTTCCTGATCCATCTAATTCCGCTAACTTTTTTTTGACTTTGTTCTACAGTGTTCCGTGACATGTGAAAAAGGAGTCAAACAGAGAGTCGTGTCTTGTGTGGATATCAAAAATACCACAGTCAAGGAAAGGTTCTGTAAACACAATCCAAAGCCACCGACAACAGAATCGTGTTTTGCTGGTTCCTGTAAAACTGACTGGGTTGTAAGCCACAAGTGGTCTCAAGTGAGTGCTCAGTATACATGCCCAATTGCAGAACAAAGCATACCGTGATCACTATCATAATAAACCGACGGCATATCGACTACCCAGAAGTCTGCATGCAGTCTTGCCAATTTTCCAGGTCTAACACCGTTTGAATCTGTTATAAGTGGACACCCTTAGGACGTTAAAGTGCCTACGGGCCGAGTCCACCCGTCTGGTTCCACTGTCCATGCTGTTTCACTGTTTACATCTCCTTCTTGCAGAATCCCTAGGTCTAGTGTATATTAACAAAAAACATTACCCCACATTTAGAGTCTCCGATTCCGCAAGCGCGTCTAAACCTTCCACCAGGCGTTCTCTAAATGTCTAACACATGCTGCAGTTCACATTAGGACACACGTTACCAGGACATCAACTGAAGCACACCACATTTTATAAAACACTTTAACGTAATGTCAGTTACTCAGACAGACGGTGCTCAAAAGCTGTAACGACACCAATGTAAAGAAAATAAATAGAGTTGCCATGAAATGCTACTAATCCAGTCTCCTCGTCGTTTGTGACCATCCTATACACGTTTATCTCGTTCGGTGCATTCACAATTCGAAAATTCATCTATCTTCTCATTAACTCCAACGGTCAGTCAATTCTATTTTGTCTCACTCGGTTTCCTTTTGCACATTCAGTCCGTTCTGTCATGCAATTCAATCATTTATAGATTCATGATTTACTGGGGTCTCATTCGTTCAATTTTGTATACCTCTCCTTTTGTCTCAGGAACTCCTTCAGTCCATTCATTCTCCCTAATCCAACCTGCTTACTCTAACTCATATCTCTGTTCACACAGTGTTCAGTGCCTTGTGGTAGAGGACAACAAAGCCGACTTGTATTCTGTGGAAGAAAAGGTGGTGATGCCCTTCCGTCAGACAAATGTTCTCATGCCAAGAAACCAAGTTCGACCAGACCATGCAACAATGGCAAATGTCAGGCAGTCTGGGTGGCATCAGAATGGAGTAAGGTAAAACAGCACCGAAACACTTCTCTACAGTTATGAGCATATAGCTTTGGATTTTCTTATTCTTCTGCTTTTGCTTTACGTAAGTTGTTAGTATGGAAAGTCATTTACGTCATTTTGACGTGAAATGCAAAGGAAACTGCCTTATCAACGAGGCATTACCGTATTCAAGTCCCTCTACGAGGTTTAGTGATTTATTAGCAAGGAAAATGAGATCCTCACTTCTGTAGTTGAACATGGCGAACGGACAATAATAAGGGCTTTTTAGGCAAGACGGTAAAACAAATATTGAAAAACCAACAGCCGTGCATATCTTGACACTGATGCGTTACGTTCACTTGACAGTGTTCAGTTGAGTGTGGAACAGGCACTCAGTTCAGATCAGTGTTCTGTGCAGGGATGGTTGGAGGTATGTACCAAGAGTTTCCTGACGAAGCTTGTCCACGGAACTCCAAACCTATTACAGTGAAATCATGCGGAAATGACTCATGTACACCACAATGGTTCACCACAGCGTGGGGCAAGGTACGATTTCAGCTGTTAAACCACTGTGATTTCCTACCATAAAGGTAGTGTCGTCTAGTTTAGACTACTGAACTACGCGAGTACCTACGTGTATAAACTAAGATTGCAAAGAATCTATCAAGGAATGCCTAAACATCAAATTAAAATGCTGTTTTTCTGAATGACAAGTAAGTGCCCTTTTGATATATGTATCGTGGATGGAAAGACAATTCGAGACCTCAGACGCGGAAGAGGGTTTATGATGGCAGAGCATCAACGTCGCGAAACTCGACATAATTTAGAAACGAACAGATGTTCCAGGTATATACAACTCAGGGAACGTTCAGCTTGTTTTTTACTTTGTAGTCTACTTTAGTTCAGTTATTTTTCCTTGACTGTCCCTAGCATAAATTCATGTTGTGGGCGTAAAGGCAACGCGCTATAGTAGCACGCAAATAAAAAAGTGTATCCACTACTTTTCAGTGTTCCAGGTCATGTGGCGGTGGTAACCAGTTCCGAGACGTCACGTGCCTCAATGACAAAGGACAAGTATCTAAAGAGTGCCATTCCAAGAACAAGCCATATTACTATCAACGTTGCAGTAACACTCCTTGTCCAACAACAGCTGGAAAAGCAGCGAGAAAACAGAACTGCAGAGACTCTTACACCGGCAACGTGTGCATGTATGTTGTACAAGCAAACTTCTGCCAGTTTTCAAGTTACCGCAGGATGTGTTGTAACAGTTGTGCAAGGCACTGAAATGAAGATTGACTCGTATCTGTAAACCAGCTACTTGTCCGTCAAATGATTGGTCATCGACACATCTCTGAAATAGATTTAGTGCTGGCAGCGGAAGAGATTACATTTACAGAACGATGATGATAATACAAAGAAGCTTTCAAAAGACAAAGGATTCTCTATGTACATGTGCTAGCTCATTTGAACTTTGTCAATTCAAAGCACTGAACAAAGCTGTCGTTACAGCCGAGGCTTCAGGCCATGGTACCCACAAACAGCCTCATATACTCCAATATCTGCCTTCGTACAGAAGGAAACAATCTACTATATATCCCTATAAAACAAACAGGTCAAAGTGGAAGACTCTTTGGCTAAGGTCATGAATACGGAATTAACAAGTGAGAGACACTGCCCTATATCCCAATCAAGCTTGTTTAAAAATACATTAATTTGACATTTGTATAATATAGCCCAAAAGGGTTTCAAATCTAGAGTTGAAGACACACAGCCAAACTCTTGCTAACATTATTTTCAGAAATAATGAAGCTGGTTTTGTTTGCACATTTCCTTCCATGGACTAGATGTTCTATTAACTTCTTCGGTCTGGTTGTTTTTCTCATTCAAAATCATTGTACTGCATCCGCAAAAATTTGTGGTTGATTTTGTTTGTTTGTTCGTGTTTCAATACTATATACACATGTACAAGCCTAGAAAGCGACTCATCAAAAAGTATCTAAATGTAGAATAAAAGTTACCCATATTGTTTTGTGCTACAACAATTCAGCAATAAATAATTGAAACTAGTTGTGATGAGAACTAAATATGGTTTAACCAATCAAATTAACGTTTTCAGTAGAATGCAGACCCCGCAAATCTTTGCCGTGTAATACATAAATTGTGTACATGTATAAGTTACAACCTGATAACCAGGAGATCACAATGTAAAGGTTTAAGTCTGTCCACATTGACAACTAATGACAATGTCGAATGTTTGCACTGATTTTAAAGTGCATTATACACAGTAATTATACATGTTTGATGAAATGTACCTTGGTACGTACTTCAGAAGAGCTGATGTTAAAAAAGGTTTTCTGAAATCGCTTGAAGGCATTTATAAAACTCTACATGGAAGAGAACAGCTGTACAATTTAGATGTACAATTTAGTGGATGTTTCTTATGATCTGGAGAACCTCCAAATGCAATATTTAAATACATATAGTAACAAGGATGAGAGAGAACTACATAAAATAGAGCAAGAGATACTGTTTATGAACTGTAATTTATGTTGATAATTTAAGAAACGGTACACCTCTGGTCAGAATGATGTAGACAAATTTAAGACAATAAATAAATATTAAAACACATACACGTGTACTAAGTAGGTTGTTTTCACTGTTCTTTTAAACAGTGTTTTAAAAACCATTACATGTACGATGATATTATTCAATTACAGGAAACTATTTGTGGGACACTGTTCAGTTTGTATTACCAATGTCTTCTTATGCATAATAAATGCAATAAATTATTATCCCTAATGCATAAATTACAAGTGCAGTTTATCAGAATTATTAATTTTAGTATACAGTGTGGTACATGTACATGTACTAGAGATATCAAATATCTGTGAGTTGAACATAAATTTGTCATTATCCTCTTTGTAGTTAAATGAACTGCTCATGCCACTGCCACTTTCTCTTTGCAAAGCAAAGCGTCTTGTTCCTCCAACTCTTGACTGTCCTATGTTCAGGATTTTATCAAAAGTCTTCATGATCCTTGTTTTGCAAAGATTTCTCAGATCGACTTGACCAGTTCATGAATACTGCAAGTTCCTATTCAGACTTGTCATGGCCATCTACAGCAACCTCTTTAGCAGGTAAAACACCTGCTTTTAGATCACCATTGGGTACATCTTGTAGTTCCTAAGTAAAAGAACAAGACTTGTGAACAAATAAAGGCATGTTTTATGCATTTCACGTTATTGATCTCAGCAGCATGAGAGATGTGTCACACATATGAGCCTGATAACTGACCTACAGACATTCATCTGTACAAGTCTCCTGTAGCTCAACTGTTGGGTTTGATTGCTGCAGGACCTGCAGGGAAGTCAAACTTTTTCATCCCACGCTTGTGACAAAATGAATTCAGTTGCACTTGTACATGTACACTCAGTCCCAGAAAAATGAGAATTCACCCTGTACAGTCTCTACTTCCATTATACTGACACTCAGCTCTGCCCTTCAATGTCCCTTCTGAAGAGATCTGACTGTATTACAATGAAACATAAAGCCACACTAAAACTACTAAAATGCAATTGGTAGAGGGTAATTTACAAATCATGGTAAGAAGCCACTAACACCTCTGCTATTACAATCACTTTGTGGATGAAACTGCTCAGCAGATGTTCGTTATGTTTAAATGGTTAACTGTTAAATGGTTAATGGTTATGGTTAACATGAATTGTTTACATTTAACCACAACCACAAGTTTGGAAACAAGGAATTTATTGTCATATTGTCACAAAGCTGATACAAAGCTGGATTGACAATAACACTCCAACGCCATAAGGGTGGGAGGGAATAAGGGTAAAAAAATTTAGCTGGACCATGATATGAACGAGCTAATGACTGACTAATGCGTGACAGCTGCAAGACTTACATTACTGCGATTGTGTCATTGCAACAATTACCCATCCTCACAGAGACACTACTGTACACTGACACCTGGGTACAGACCAGACAGTGGGCAATTTGTGTGCTGACACCAGGGTTACAATAATCCACTGTATAAAAAAGATATTGTGATATTTCATTCTAAATGTATTAGATCTTACAACAAATCTTGTCCATTTGGCAATCTACCACTCATGTAAAGTATCAGTTTACCTCAATTTCTCTCAGAAATAAGAATTTTCCTTGTTTTAATCATTAGCTAGGAAATTCTGTGGTCTTTCTTTCTCAAAAAAATTGCAATGAAAAGCTTTTTTGGTTTCCAAGAAACAGAAATAAAGACTGAATTTGTAATTACAGCTGACAGAGCATTGACAAATTCCTGACAGTGCCAATGAATTCTCAGTACATTCATAGTTACGACCTTTCACACAATTGCAGTTTGATTCTACGGTTATCTACAGTTTTCCATAATTTCTTCATTTAAATCTTTTATTCACCCTTTTTTATTTTGATGTCTTCACAAATTATCATCCACGTTTGCTTTGGGAACAAGCCAAAACAGTACAAGATCCAGTGGCTGCTTCACACTTCAAATGCTGCCAATTTGGCGGTGAGAGATCATGGTGACTTAATTTTTCTAAGCATCTGCTCCCGTGGATTTTGCATCGGACTATGCCATTTAGCTTGCTACAAATTCATCTTCTTTCTATCATTTTGATGTCTGCTAAATGCAGGTTGACATCAACACCAAAGTTATGCTAAGCAAATCCTCCGAGTCATCTGTCAGTGCATCATTAAATCCAACACTTTGTGTGTCATCAGCTACTTAAAACAAACAAAAGTAGATCTGTATATTGAAACAAAAAACTGCTGTACAGGAAAAAGCGTTTACAGCCACTTCTTTACAGATTTAGCCGAAATTTGGCTGAGAATGTTCCGAGACAGATGTCCTTCAAAAGTGTTATTCCAATCTTTTAATTTCTATCTGGTTTGAAAGTTAGGACTTTGTCAAAGGATACCCCAAGTATTCAAATATCAAACATTAGAATGGTATAAAAAGAAAACAAAGTGATCTTTGACAGAGACATGCTTTCGAAGGACAACATGTGATGAATCATTTCCAATATTAATCACATTACCATGATAGTCGAGGAATGTAACAAATTTGATAAAGGGGAAGGTGTCAATATTGCTTCATTACACGTATGAAAAATTTCTTAACCTTTTGTTCTTTTTTTTTTTTTTTTTTAAAAAAAAGCATATTTGAATTCTTCATTTATTAAGCTTTCAGGAAATGCATACTTTAAAGGGGTTTATTTTCAAAGCCTCAACATGAAAATGCACTAACTTGAGGCAGTCAATAATTGACTGAAGTACAGTGTACACTGATATGTCCTTAAGTGATATTTGGCTTCTTCTGTAAAAAGTATGCATTTAATCAGTGGTGCCAACAAATATTCAAAGTAGGAAGCTTCGTTTATGTAATCACGTAATGATACAAATTGAGAACAAGTGCAATAATTACACAAAGTACATGAACATGTACAGGTTGTAATATGCCTTTTTAATTTCATAAGATTTATGGGCAATATATAGGCCAAAGGGCCTTTTGAAAACGACATTAACATGTTGACTTTTGAAATCAATTGATTCTAAAGCATTCAAGATGATTAAAAAAGCCAATATAAATAATGCCTTTCATATCTTTGCCAAGATTAATCACGTATGATGAAATTTATTATAATTGTCCCTACATGTAGTGCATCCATGCACGATTTGTAAGCATTTGGTAAAAGACAGTAAGAAATAAATGTAAATTCGAATGACAAGCTGATGTCTAATTCTCCCATTAGCCAAGATCAAAGTTTTTCAAGGCCAATATACATGTATCTGGAGTCGACTAGAGTAGTCTCACCTTTTCGTCGGAATTCAGTTTCCCATCTGCTGTGCCACTTTCGAGTTTCGGTTTCCCATACCATCTGTCGACCAGCGGCTGAATGAACTTGTGCCAGATAAACAGAAATACTGGCACAAGGATGCACGATATTCATACCATTCTAACGAAAAAAAGCGCTTTTGTTCGCCACTAAAACAAAATTTTCACAGAGCGTTCTCACACTGGTCTTGTCTGCGCTCGTTCTTTCTTCTTGTGGGTTAAGAGGTAAAACGCATGCTCTTTACCAGACACCGCAGTCAACGCGGGCTCAGTAATGGAGGCTGCTTTGGTACGTTTACCTCCTTCACGGTGTGAGGAAAACTCAGGGCTTCGATGAATATTATAATTATTGTTAAAGTTTTTATGTTTTTGTTACTTTATAGGAGGCCCTTAGATCGGTCTCCGATACAGATCAAGCCAAAAGTGCTCTTTCTTTGATACAAGTCTATGTGAACAACATAGTGAAAGATCCAGTGAATCCCAAATACAGAAAAATTCGAATAAGTAAGTTTGTTAAAACGTTTGATATTTGTAAGTTAAATTGCTATCTAAGCGTTTTTAGAAAGCCTCTATTAAAGAACGTTCTCCTTATAACCCCATTTATACTGGCATAGCAGTAATATCTTGTTCTCAGTGTTATTGATGTATACGCACATGTACGGACACAGGTACCCCAAGCTCGACACACGAGCTTCAGTCTGTTCTGTGTATGTCAAATGCAGCTGTAAAAATCATGTGTAAGTCCCACGCATCATAAATATAGCTGATTTCAAAAGAATTGGCGAGCCTTTAATATCTGCGATGAGCTCCATCGGCTCTGATGAATCAGTGATCCAGTGAGGACTTACACTTTTGTGTGGCTACACATAAGCCAAGGTGCTCAAAATAAGTGTAGGGATGGTCCACACAGAAGATGCCAAAAAAAAAAGAGTGTCCAGTGCAGTTGGGGCTTTTTTTGAAAAACTGGAAAAGGAGAATTAATGAGTTTTCATCTTTTTTGCATATATATTTTTTTAAAAAAAGGGGGCCTGGATACCGGGATAGTTCCCAAAATTTACCACTAGAGATCAGATGAGCCAACTGGTAGGTCATTAGTGCTGGTACTAATACATGTAACTCCGGTTTCTGTGGCATGAAAATGTCAGCAAAACTAAATTGGGCTTTCAGAACCATCACAGTATAATTATCCTATCACAGTGGTGCCTTGACAAATTTTTAAATGGACTCTGTACGCTCATTTAAAAATGAGTGTACACTGTACTTTTAACTATTGATTTCACTGTTCATGATTGACTCAGAATTACATCAATTTTCCTTTTTCGTTGATGTTGAAAAAGATCTATAGCCAGTGTTCAATTACCTTTTCTCTTGTTAAAATTAAATTATAGGCAATCCAAAGTTTAACACAGTCATCTGGCAGCTGGAACAAGCAAGGACATTTTTGCTGTTTTCAGGATTTGAGCAGGTTTAATTTTCATGTATAACTTACAAAGTATTTTTCTTTCTGATGTCACAACTCTACAAATACAAAATGTTTGATTGTAGTAAAGGTGCACCAATTGCATTCATAGTTATGTATATATGTGTACTTGTGTAGTTGTTGGTTTGTATGTATATGTTTTGTTATTTTGTTGAATAGAAAAGGGAAAATAACTGCTTCTTATTAAATCATGCAAGTAGTTTGATGAAAATGCTTGAAAAAGCTTGGAACAATTTGAATCACCCAAGTCCACATAAACTTTCAGACTTTTGCAATATTAAGTAGAAAACAGTCCTAAGAAAATACGTATGCTGATTGCTTAAAAATTGTGTTTCTATAACTCAATGGAAACACAGAGCTACATGTAGCATGAGCTGTTGACATTATGATGGTGCAAGCAAAGAGAATGTACATTTTGATGATCAAAGTAAACAAGTTGTTTTTCTTTTTTTCGTCCCGGTGTTTTCTAAAAGAAATAGTTCTCTGTGTTTCTATCGAGTTATAGAAACACTTATGAGAGTTTGGGAGAACTAAACTTCCACTCGTGTTTCTATAACTCGATAGAAACATGGTACATGTTTTCTATTTCCTAAATAAAGGTAAATCCAGCAGTTTATATAGTAGGTGTCTGTAAAGTGGGATTTGACTATATATAGATATAGTCTGACATTTACCTTTTTTACATGCAGTGTATGGATATAGTAATGTGATTATATAGTGCTGTCTGCTTTTGTTTCAGGAAGGTGACTTTTTGGTTCTTCCATCCTCTATAAAACTAGATGGAGCCAAGTTGTTGATTGATGAAGCTCTTGGTATTTTACCATCAAATCAAACAAGTCATGCTACCAGCGCTTCTTCAAATACAAGTCAGGCTAGCAGTGTGCTCAAGCTTAATACACAAAAAGGTAAGATGTTATTCAGTATAAGCAATTTACTGGTATTTAATACACGGTCACAATCCTCTGATTAGGGATATTTCTCTCATTTAGTGGCAACTCTTATTACCAGTGGACACTTGTTCATGGCCCAGGCCACACTCTTGTACAAATTATGTCAATTTTACAGTGTATACACATGTGGATTTGTAACCTCTATACATGTACACTGTGCACTGTAGATTGTAACCTCTGTACATGTATACTGAAGATTGCACACCGTATATTGCTTAGTATACAACCCTCTGACAAGAAGTGTACATGTACATGTAGGTTTCCTTTCCATGATAATTTTCCCCCAGCCCTCTTCTGTTACAAGGTACAGACTAGCATATATTTTTAATTAATATCTTTTAAGGTAAAATAGAAACATTTGTCCCTTAATCTTATGGCAGCTGCAGTTAAGCAATGAGACTACATGGTCTCTTTTTTTCTTCTTATTGATTTTGCTCTACGTGTACACGTACCTTGTACATGCACCTGTTTATAGAGATTTTTCTATGATCTGGGAAGCAATGATTTATATCATGACATGACGTAAATCATGATGTTATGGTGTAACCTTTCTGAGTGCGGTCATAATATGTACTGTAGTAAATAAACAATAGCCTCCATTTGGCATGAAAATTAATACCCTTGGATATTAATTTTGTCCATGAATATTATCTGTTGAGAGAACAGGCAGTAGGGAGGGTTGGTGTGTTATCGGGATTTTCCTTCCCTAGGTAGTTGCCTTGTAAGGTTGACAGGTACAGTATTAGCCCCCTAGGTTTTGGCTTGGAGATTTCCATCCCCTAAATGGGCTGCTTCCCATGGCTAGTGAGCACTGTTGCCCAGGGTGTGGTCATTGCAGTGCCTGCAACTTCCAGGAGCCATACATGTATGTCAGAGCTGGCTGTTGCATGTGGACCAGTGCAGTTAAGCCACTCTGGGAAGAGTGCAACCACCCCCCTGGGAAGAGTGCAACCACCCCCTGCAGAGGTACGACCACACCCAGGCAAGCCATACTCCCCAGTTTTAGCTGGGGGCATATTCAGTCACATGACACGTTTAGACCAATCTCATGCAAGTGGAAATATTTGATGCATTATAATTACTGATATTTCATTGATTAGACTCTAGTTTGTTTGATCAAGATGTGAAGGCAGATCTTACCTTGCTCTCCTACATGAAAGAAATGGGTATGTTCACCATTAATTTACAATATTTATTTGATTTATCTTTTTTGTTGTAGCACCTAAAACAAGGTCATTGTTTTCAGTTTTTTAGTCCTGTACGTGATGCAATGTTTTATGCAACTTGTCTCACAGTGCTTTCTGAGACAAGACCTGCAAGAAGATTGAAAGGTGTGTCCAACGTAACAGGGGAATACTGTTTGTTTTGCTTGTAGGTTATGATATTGTTGTCGCAGAGATTGCTTTAATTGCGACTAAAAACAAGGGGATTCAGCCAGCTATTGATTGGTAAGAGTTGATTAATGCGCTACAAAGTCTTCTGGTGAATACCTATTTTGAAAGATTTACACATTTTTAATAGGTAGGACAAAAATTATGGTGATAATTTACTGATTGAACGATTGATCAATAGATCCATTGCTAGAGTGATGAAATTTTCAGAAAGGGAACCATTGTCAAACTGCTTTTAGTTACTGGATTGATACTTTATGTATATGGTCCACACTGCTAGCGCTTATTCTAACGCTACTCCCCATAGATGAGATGCTACATGTACTCCACCACAAGGTTATCCTGCCCCAGCAGGTTTCCATTTCAACTTTAATTAGCAGTATGCATTTTATACTCTTGGGTGGAGAGAAGAGTTAGACCACCATAAAACCCACAAATTATCATGTTTACATACAGTACCACATACATACAAAGCATCTGATCTCTATAACTATATTGCCAAAGTACATTATTATTCACTTGAAATAGCCAATTATTACTTGTACATCTTGTGTCTTTAATTTCACCCTACAAGGATAAACCAGAATCCTAATAAAGCAACCTCAATAAAGTTGCAGCAATCAGGGACTAAAGTGGTAGCTACAGATGTACTGCAAGGTGACGCACATGATGTCAGTCAGCACTCACTTGCAAGTAGCTCTTCACCTGCTGTAAGTTAGGCATATACAATGTACAAGCAGTTGTTATAGATGTATATCAAACCATCCAACCCAGCAATGATGGTTTAATTTAGTAGAAATTCATGTGCCATGTTTTAGGATGAATATCAATTGCAATGCGAATAGATTTTGTCATGGATAACAAATTTGTGAGAGAATAAAATAGAAACACTTATCAACCTAGTTTGTCATTTCATTCTGAGGGAAGATTTGTTCAAGCAATAATGTCAATTGTACAGCTAAGTATTAATTTAAACAGGTGTGTGACCCTCTCTATAATCAAGCATGTTGTTTCAATGCAATGCAATTCAAGCGTTTCATTATTAATTTATTTTTTGTAGCCCACACCGGTGCAATCTAGATTCCAAAAAACACTAGATGAGAGGCACAAGTTTCAGGAAAGACTCAGGCTGGAGGCAATTGAGGAGGCAAAGTATGACAACAACCCCTTCGCATGTACATTTAACTAGTGTCATTTTCTTAGATATCGTTATAAGTTTAAGCACAAAAGACTGACTCATCCATTCCTCCTCTAACCTAGTTTGGTGACCAGTACATCCTGTATCTTTCCTCATGTTACAAGTGTATGCTATGTGTACGTTGTTGTGCTTGTTAATTCCTACTAAATTTCTCATTTCCCAAACATGTGCGGTAACAATAAACAAGAGGGGAGAGTGGTAAGGGTCAGATCACTACCAGGTTTTGACTTACCAAGTTGACTTAAGGTCATTCCCCAGTATAGGAGAATCTTTGCTTACAATATTTGCCTCATTACCATAAGTGATACAGTTTCTGATGGAGCTACAAAGAGATTAATACTGAATATTGAAAGGGCACAGCACGATTAACTGTCCCAAGGAATTTGAGTGCAATGTATCAAATACTTTTTGTGTGACGAGGGTTTAAAAGCTCAAAATTTTACAAAGAATGTATGAGCTCATTAGCGCTTTTGCCACACAGAAATTTTGATGTTTTTGAAAGCCAATTTCTCCTCGAATATTACACCCAAAGAGCCAAAAATTTCACCACTTACTAAGTTTCACAAGCTCTTTAAGTTTTTCTAGCAAAATTGTGTCTAGCGTGATGCCTTCTATGCACAAAGTCGTATGTTTATGAGGAAAAACGTAAACAATGACGTCAGCAAAGATTCGCCTATTGCATTGCGCATCCTTACTGCACATAATTTATGGCGTCATTAGCATGCATTTGTGCACACACACATTGAAAACATGGCGGATTTGCCTTGATATTGAGTTCTGTCAGTTGAAAAATGACTATAGCTCACTAATGAGCTCGGGCACCCCAAATTTTTTTCCAGTCGTTTTAATCAACTAATCATTAGCTTTGCATGAGAAAAGACTGATCTGATTTCTTTGTTGAAAATTGAATATTAAGTAAGGAAAATAGAAGCTGCACTGTAGTCTTTTCTATTTTGCAGTTTGATAGCTGTGGCGAGCAATTTGGTTCCAATATTTTAACAAGGATTCAGCTGTCTGTCAAAATCAAACTTAAAAAGTTTATTTGTGTCCAACGCAAGTATTGACTGTAGTTTGAGGCGTGTTTTCATGAGTCTGGGCTCACAAAGAGTTTACAATAACTTGGAATGTGTTCTTGTAATAAGCATTACATAATGCTAAAATGGGACATTTTCAATGCCTCGCTGCTCCTTAACGAGCATGGGCACCCCCCTTTTTTATTTTATAATTAAAGTTCTCATTTGGTAAATATTCATTGGACAAAGTTTGAACAAAAATCTATGTGCAGTTTAATTTCAGGGGAACTACCTTAAACCCTGCCATAACTGAATTCAGTCATATTATAAAGTTATTTTCATGTAATAATGTAATTGTTTTGTGGATGTTTCATAAAGTTGTGCATTGTTCTCACATGTTGACCTCATGAAGAATCAAGTCAGAAAATAATAAAATGGAATAATGACCTCAAACATACAATATGTGTAAAACATCCAGTCATTGACAGCCATCAGGGTTATTGAAGTAATATATCAAACACAAAAGACCATGTTTGACCACATTTCCAAACACTGAGAAGAGAGCTGAAAATATGATGTGTAGCAGGGTATTTTTGACGAACTTTGAGGTGTTTGGAAATTTGGTCAAACACTGTCTTGAGTGTTTGATATATCTTCTCAATCAAAACTTAAATTAAGGAGAAGATGGAGAAAGAAAATCGTAAAAACCTATGCTAATTTTAAAAGATCAGATATCCAAACATGGTCACAGTCATGATCTCCTTTGTTCAAACGTGATGAATTATTAATGAGTTCGAGAAGTGTTGATAAACCTGTATCTATTTTTTGCAGGCTGGAAAAGCAACGGAAAAAACTTCATAAGGAAAATTTGTTGAAAGATATGAAGGATGAAAAAGATGAAAAGTTAGAAAAGGTATGATCAAGACTTACTAGTGATAGAAAATATTCTAATTTTCTGTACAGTTAATGACCACTGATAGAGTGCCTTTTTTGAAAGAAACACAAGAGAAATATAAAGTACACCGAGGTCAGGACTGGGGCTGTATACTTTATATGGTATACATGTTGTAATCATGTACAATGTAACCCCGTTAATCAGGTCACCAACTGGCCGCAAAAATCTGGCCATATTAGCAGGGTGGCCATATTAAAGGAGTCCTTTAAATAAGAAAATGACTGACTGAGCTTTTGTTTGGGCCAAAATATAGTGGCCGTAATAACGAGGTGGCCATATATACAGGGTGGCCATAAGGCAGGGTTCCATGGTATAATTAACTGACCACAGTTAGGCAACAGTTGGCCAACAATCAGTTGACAAGAGGTCAACAGATGGTCAACAGTCAGCTATTGGCTTTTGGCTGCTGTTTTTATCTTTTCCCTTATGTTATTGAACTAGTGCAAGATCTTTAATACTTTGGTCCAGTTGTCCTTCTTGCAAGATTTAAGGACTAATACAAAGGACCACTGGTCAGATAAGATCTGCTAGTTTTGCCTTATAGAGACAGTAAACTACAGTATATGTTGTGCCACTCATACTTGACTGACAAACAAAAACTATATCCACTTAATATTTTAATGCATCAGATGACATGCACTACCCACATGCCAGCTAAAACAATATCAGCTCACAAACCACTGATACATTAATTGGTAGGGCAGGCATTTTTTTTTAACCACTCACTACTAATGGTTTAGTCATGCAGGTCATACACTACCAACATAACAGCTCTTAACCTGCATGTCATCCCACACCCTTCCAATATACATTGCCTGGCACACCATCAGTGTATTGTTAAATATTTACTCAGGAAAAAATGTCTCAAATTATTAGTATTAAAAGCAAACTGGAGAGAGCTGGTTTCCTGAAGTAAATGTATGCACAAAGTAATGCTCTTATATAACTTACTACCAGGCAAAACATGCAAAACTTACAGAGAACACAGGTGAAGCATCAAACAAGGACATTATTGGTCAACAGAGTGGTAATAGTGATTTGCCAATGGTGGAATTGAGAATAAGAATTCCCGATGGTCAGGTATGACACATGTCAATATCCTGTCACACAGTTTCATTGTTAAAGATTTATATGTGGCATGGCTCCTGAAGGAGAGACAAGCAAAACGTTGATGCCCTGATGATGGAATGATATTTACTTATTTAAGCAACATTTTATGAGAAATGCTGCACCAGCACATGTACACTGTACCTGTTAGTGTGTAGTAATTAAAAGAAAATATCACATAACTCAGACCTACATGTAGAATTGATAGATTACCAGATCAAATGAAGTGTGAAGGCACATAATTTTCTTTTAAACATTCTTGTTAGTGGAGAACCAAGAATACAACAATGAACATTGTTATAATTTTGTCAAATCTAAAACTATAATGATTATGATTACATGTTCTTGAAGAGTTTGGTTTTTCTTCTCTTAAACAAGACCCAGAGATCAATTGACAATATACAAACAGTCAACATTGTAGTCTGGGTGAGTGATTGGCTGACAAATTTTTGTTTCCCTTTTTACCTTAGTTTGTTTTTTTTTCAGGTCTTATTGCTTAGTCTTCCTAACAACACAACAATTCAAACATTATATCAGTGAGTAACTAGCACCTTTAATCAGCTAATGTCATTATTGTCCACTGGAATTTTCACACAAACTTTACATGAAATGAAAACTATTTTTGACAAAATAATCTATAGAGCGCTGTGAAATTCCCCCCCCCCCCCCCAATTTCTGTTATAAACAATACCTGCGACCTACAGGAAGTTCAAAGCAGGTGCACTGTTCAAGGATGATTTTTCTCTTTTGTATTACTCATTATTACCATGTATGTACCGGGGGTAGGGGCATTTGATCACCTAGTATGACCGTAAGGTAGGGCATCTGGACACCATTTTTGGCCTGTGGGAGGGGAATTTGACCTAACTGAAAGTTCAAAATATCTGCTGCCCAGAAATGAGCCCTGGGGAAGGTTGATGTTGAAGTTTCGAATTCACTAATACTTTATGAAAATTCACCACTGAAGGAGAGAGACATAAAAATCAATATTTGATTTATTAACTTTAATTGGCTTTTTTTTGTTTGTTTGATTATTGTTTTGTTTTCTTAGGGAAGTAAAAAATCACTTGCCATCAAATGACAGCCTAAGCCAAGATGACTTTGTTCTCATGACGTTGTTTCCGCAAAGAAGAATCTCTGACATGGAGAGTACCTTAGAATCAGCAGGTGAAACAGTAGTAAGATTACATTCAAACTCTCCTGACCGATATTCATGTGTTTTATATAATTCACCTTGTAAGAATATGAATTTTAATAGACCCTTTCCTGTGATGTTCACGTTTACAGTTTTCCCCCCGCACATGTTTTACACTTACGCTTATATGGTTACTTGAAACTTCGGGACGATTATAACATAATTATTTGCAAGGAAGATGATCATTATCCATTTATTTTTTACAGTCTTTTACTTTCTTATCTTTCACTTGGATAGGTGTATTTCCTTTGTTTCGTCACCTGCCATCCGTTACTCAATAATGACAAAATTTACCGATCCATTTTAAAAAGATTAAGTCCTAAGTTAAGCTTACGCTTAATTTTGGTCAGAAGCTTACCTTTGTTTCATGGCGGATAATTTGCTTCTTTAAACGCCCGATTGCATAAACTTCCGTTGTTGACAATTCTAGGGAAAGACAAAGGTGTTATCCTCTTAATAGGGAGCTTAAGCAAACCACGACGACGACGGGATCGAGACGCCACCAAACAAAAGATTTGATGAGTAGAACAATGGCTGTGCACGTGCGTTATAAATCTTTGTACATTTCTTTATTGTCCTCTGCAAAACAACAACGTAAATGATCACGTTCTGAGTAGTCTGAGGAAAGGGGGACGACTAATTTTTCGTATTTCCATTTGGAATTTAGCTTGAGCACATTTTTAGAGCCAATGGTAAAATATAAATTCATTTTTGATTAGGCGTCGTCCTCGGCGTCGCCGTTGTCGTTGCTCAAGCTCCCTAGTGCTTGTTCAGGGTACTAACGGTAACTCGTTTAAGCCGTTCAGCTATTTTTTAGTCCACGTAGATTTGCTTCTTCGAAGTATTACTCTTGTTTGCATTGTAGAGCAAGGAGATAGGTTGACAAACGAATTAAGACTAGGCTAGGTAATTGCTTATTTGCCTAACATTTCCAACCGGTTCGTAGAAAAACGGGTGGTTTATCCGATTTCAACATTTGTACGTGGTAAAAAATAACATTCAAGGCAATAAAACTTGAGGTAAATGACTTACGTAAAAACCTACCTCTCGACGTTCAAAACGCGAGTCGAAAACCTCAAAAGTGACGTGACCTCTAGCCGTTTGCCGTGGATCTCTAATTTCTGCTTTTGACCACTGTGAACTTAGCACGTGCAAATTCCATGAGGATTTCTTTACGTTTTGCATAAATTTGAACCACAAATGCTCAAAAATGGCTTGGAAACCCACTAAAATTACAGTGGCGACGACACCACGATAGGAACGCTGACGAAAACGTCTCAACTGAAACGAAGAATAATGTGCAGAACAAGGGCTGTACACATGCGTTATACACCTTGGTACAGCTCATAGCCGTCCTCTAAAGACCTTAAGAGATGGTGACGAAAATTTTCAACTAAATGTGAAGGAAAGATATAAACTGTTTTGTAACCTTTCTTCAAGTCTTTGCGAAGAACATACTGACTTGGTTGGCTTGGATGAAGACAGTTTTGCAACTTGTTACTTCGCAAAAGTGGACGTTAATACAGAGGCTGGCGGGAGGGGGCAGTGTATAAATATAAAATTTACTGTATTTATATAAATTTTTGATTTATTAATTTAAAGGTTTGGCCCCTCGTGCGGCACTTGTGGTACAGAGGACCGATCAGCAAGGTGTGCTTACCCAGGGGGAGGGCGCAGGTAAAGTTTTTGTACTTTGTTATGTCATTGTTAGCACACGGTTCAGCAGTTTTATAGGGTTCTAAGTTGAGCACGTGTTTAGCGAGCTAGAGACACCATCCCCTCCCGCTTACTTCGAGCTCGAACGAAAACCTCGTTGTAACCGTCAGGAGCTTTTGAGGACTGGGCAAACCTTGCACCATTGGGTGCAATAAATGACCGCAATACTGTGAGCAGCGGTAGCCTCCATAATCACTTTGTGAGATATTATTATTCGTCGTTTCGTGCCTTAAAATTCGGTAAGCCTAATCCCTAACCTAAACACAACGATCTTTTTTCGATATTTCCCCTGAGACCAAAGGAACTACTGTAAGAATTCGATTGAGTGCTCGGGGTAGCCCAAGTGTGAGCACCTATTGGAGAAGAGACGCTAATTAGGCACGAGGCGCTGATTTCTTTGTGAACATGTACATCGAAATGTGGTACAGTACTTTCATGAAAACCAACACAGATACTTTAATTCAAGAACTGTAACAATAGGAGCTCTGATGGTCACACTGATGTTCAATTTTACCTTCAGAGATGAGAAATCAGACCTCATAATTTATTTGTCTTATGAGTCTATTCTATGTCAATTAATGTCTTGGATGTCACTCTCGCTATGGGTGTGCTTATTAAAAAGGGGGCTCTTATTGGAAGGAAAGGCACGAATTTGACAGCATGGAAACAGAAAATACTAATCTCTGAACTTGACCTCGATTGTTTCGTGCGTCACAAGACGTGACTTAATATATCGTAAAGTTACCCCTTTATACCTAAACATACACACATGACGCTGGTGAATCACTTTATACGTGCCCAACAGCACTCGTAGATGTCCCTCGGACTGCATGGCTGCCATGTGCAGTTGACGTCCGTAACAGAACATTTCATTGAAGTTTCTATCGCTATACCTTATCAAACTATTGTTTTGTCTAACTATTCAATAACGTTAGGAAACATCTTGGAGTATTGATTGAATTGAAAGGCGGTAATTTTGGCAAGTATTTCGAGAAGTGAATTTCACCTGAATGCATATTCTGCGTCATTTAAAACTAGTGTTACGACAGAAAAAATCTGCTCGCGTGTTCTCTGTCTGCAAAACGATTTGATTGGTTCACAAACTCGCCAAATCACATGGCGGGAAAATGCTGACAGAACACATACGCAACGCTTCAACTAAGGACACGTGATTACAAGTCTTTAATCGAGAGGCTTCGTAACATCCATCGACAACTTTGTGAACGTTAAAAAATGTGCATTTGGTGTGACAAGGATTCGTTTTTGTTTCACTGCAAATTGATTAAAACGCAAAGAGATCATCACGAAGTCTCGTTTTACATCATCCATTTAAGATTACCAACTGACTGAAGGCATGCTTGGTATATTTTGTTTCTCTTGTAGTTTTTTTTTATTTGTTTTTCTTTTTTTTATATATTTTTTTTTTAGTGTGAAATTTAAATCCACTGTTTTTGTTTTGTTTGTTGTTGTTTCTTCATTTTTTTCTCCTGGCTTGGGTTCTGTAAAATAACCAAGATAAAAAACACATTAGCAAGTTGCCGTAATTTCACCGTTTTGGAGCGAATTCCATCATGTGCCTTTGACAAACAACTTTACGCAGAGCTTGTGTAATGCGACCTTTTAATGATCTTTTACACTACATTTATACCCCAGGGTATTGCGCCAAATATTAGTACCGGCCCTCTAGAAATCTACGACCATAACGACCCCCCCCCCCACCCCCCTGTCCAAGTTAGTAGAAACATACAACATTTACACCACATTCATTAGACGGAAATACCCCGCATGGATTGCCAAACACCTATTTCTTGCAAAGGTATTCTGATTTTTCACTGAGCTGGTTATCAACTTCACTAGGACTTAATAAAGGTAATACAACCGCCGTAGCCAATTTTCGAAGCTGAAGTTTCAAGCATTAGCTCTGCCCAGACGAAGCCGGGTTGACGCTCGACGTCGACGTCATTTTCCTTCATCAACTTCATGTTAATATACAGATTTGTGTTAAACTTGCCCCTCGTCGACGCAGCCAAGCAGTTTCTCTGGGAACTAAACCCTATCACTCTCTTTTCTTCCCGTTGTAAGTGACACCACTCCAATCAACTCCTTTCTTGAGAAGGAATTTTACTTTAGTTATAACTTGTAACTGAGACGGGTCTTTGTCAACTACATTATCTAAACTGATGTGTGATGTGTTTTCTATTTTAGTATATAGCGTAAGAAATGTCGCAAAAATGGACGATTGGCAGGAATTATTGAGTGAGCAAGGCAAACTTATTGTTGTCAAGTTTTACGCTTCTTGGTAAGTTCAACTTTCATTATGGCAAACACAAAAAGCTTCAATCACTGTCATAAGTCGTTGGGAACACCCAACCCCTTACTCATTTCCTCGATGCAATGTTAGATAGCGCAAGACACCAGAACTCTCTTTTCAGGGCGTCTTAGTTTCTAAGCAACACGTAAAGGTGAGAAAGGTAGAGACAATATACCAACAATGTGTAAACCTTTGTCGTTTTCAGGTGTTCCTTGTGCAGATCCGTTTCAGACGCATATGATTCTCTGAATGCTAGTTATGGAATGAACGGAAAAGTGTTGTTTGCACGGATCAACGTCGACGAGTTAAAGGTTTGTCACTCTCATTAGCGTTCATATTGCCTTAGTTTGAGAAGAAAAATTTCGTCTGCGTTCATTAGGGGATAATACAGAAACTCCTTTTGCCGGATCTCGCTTTCCGTCGTTCAAGAACGTCTCTAACACGCCTGTTCTTCGGGCTATAAATGAGTACAGATTTCTGTCTAAGTTTTCATTAAATCATTCAAAGTTTGTGATATATGGGGATGTGGATGCATATTGTAAACGTTTGATTCACATCACAAAAATTGAAGATGGGGTTAATTAAAATAAACGAAATAAAATAAGGTGATTAAAGTTGTGCTGAGACACTTTGAATTTTCTGGTAAGTAAGTAAGTAAGTAAGTACTTTATGTAGACACATTTCACCAGTGAGCCTGGGGCTGGTTAAACGAAACTCCTTCTCTTACTTCGAAATCAAGGAGGCGTGAAGTCTATATTTGCCTTGTGGCAAGTACGTGGTCCTTGAGTCACTTATAAGGTCCCAGCTGGTGATTAACCTGGCCGAAGCGACTGAACGTAAAGAAACGTATACCGTCCCGTCCTTCTCTCTCACCCTCTAAAATCAGTGTTCATATTTTATTTACAAGGTGTTGAAGTTCCAACAAAGAGTCACGTCGCTGCCCACATTTAAACTGTTTTGGAACGAAAAGGTACATAGTTTGTGTTTGTTATAATTTCTCTGTGTATTGCATTCCTGTTCGACGAAGTTTCACCTCTCCTTTGAACAACCACTCAAGCCGCTGTTGAATGGTGGAGCTGGTGTTCGACATATGAACAATGTACCCTTGTTGAAAGCTCTTTGTAGAAAAGTTTTGACATGTATAGAAAATGCGTCTGGATCGACGCGCAGTCAGACGGAAAAGCGGACTGTACTGTATAGGATTTTGTATGGAGTTTGAATGGGTTTTCTATAGACCTGGTATGGGGTTTTGTATGGCGTTTGTGTGGTTTTAGTATGGGTTTTGTATGAAGTTGGTATGTAAAGTTTGTATGGACTTGGTATGGAGTTTGTATGGAATTGGTATGGACTTGGTATGGACTTGGTATGGACTTGGTATGGAGTTTGTATGGACTTGGTATGGACTTGGTATGGACTTGGTATGGAGTCTGTATGGAGTTTGTATGGACTTGGTATGGAGTCTGTATGGACTTGGTATGGAGTCTGTATGGACTTGGTATGGAGTTTGTATGAACTTGGTATGGAGTTTGTATGGACTTGGTATGGACTTGGTATGGAGTTTGTATGGACTTGGTATGGACTTGGTATGGGTTTTGTGTGTGTTTTTGTGATTTTGTATGTTGGGCTTTGTATGGAGTTGCTAGGTTTTATATGGAGTTTATATGGGTTTTGTATGGGTTTGGTATGGGTTTGGTTATTGAGGTTGCATGGGGTTTGGTATGGGTTTGCATGGGTTTGGTATGGATTTGGAATGTAGGTTGTATGGGTTTGGTATGGGATTGTGGTGGGTTTGGAATGGAGGTTGTATGGGTTTGCCATGGGTTTGCTATGGGGTTTGGTATGGGTTTGTATATGTTTAGTATGGGTTGGTATGGACTTTGTATTGAGATTGGCATGTGTCTTGTCTGAGTTTGGTACGGGTTTAGTACGGGTTTGGTTGGTGTGGGTTGGTATGGGTTGGTATGGGTTTGCTATGGGTTTGGTACGGGTTTGTTATGGGTTTGCCATGGGTTTGCTATGGAGTTTGATATGGGTTTGTATATGTTTAGTATGGGTTGGTATGGACTTTGTATTGAGATTGGCATGTGTCTTGTCTGAGTTTGGTACGGGTTTAGTACGGGTTTGGTTGGTGTGGGTTGGTATGGGTTGGTATGGGTTTGGTCTGGGTTTTGTATGAGGTTTGTATGGGGTTTTAATTACTAAAAGGGTGATCTTTTTTTGGGTGTTACTAAGGCGATAGCTCATGTAGAAGGAACTGGCATGGAGGAATTGAAGCAACAAATTGAGACAAACATAGATGGACCAAGGAACACAAACACGCAGGAAGAGTCGTCAACGGATGATCAGTTGGACCATGACCCTAGATAATGCGGGACCTGTACATCAAACAGTGACTGCATTTGTAAAGACGATGTAAAGTGAATCTTGAGCATGTTACCTTAGCTCGGTTATGCGTTAGGAGCTTTACTCCGTGCTGTAAGTCAGAGGTTGCGGTGAATGACAACGAACCTGTGGAGAGTAACACAATATATGCCTGGAATCTGTAAAAACGCTATCGACTGTTGGAAGAAATGAGGATAGAACCAAACAGTAGAAATTGCAGAAAACCGACTCCATGATAGGAACGGATGCTGATCATCGTCATAATACGTGTAGTACTGTAAATACATTACGGCTGTCTAGGAAAGGCAGCCGTTGTTTCTTCGTCCTCTAGAATTGGCCATTTTGCTCTTACCTAGAGCTTCTATTTTAAAATGAGTCTTGGTACAAACCATTGATACCAGTTAGAGTTAATTGAAATTGTAATTCTTTCATATCAGAGGTTTTTCGACAGGACGAATCTTTCAGTCACAATCAGAGGCAGAAGGCAACTCGACCGCACACAACCAGCCGACTGTCACTGAGCCAGTAGTTTACCATCAGAGACGTTGCTAAGCAACCTGACGTTATCTATGACGTCATGATGACGTAAACAATTAGCAACTGCTGGCGGGAGTTTTGTATCGCTAAATGTTTTCCAAAAACACGATGTTTTTAGACGTTTCTGCCAGAGAATGTATCATGCTGCTCTATATTGGTGTGTTGATGTTACACATTCCCGTTTTGTTTCCGCGTTACGTTGAAAAGGGCTGCATCGTTTCTGATAAACACCTTTCTGATGATTTTCCAGTCTTCTTGCCCAGTCAATAGTTTATAATCTTCATCGGGTCGCCTCCACTTTGCTAGTTATATACCTCCCCCACTAACTTGGAGTTTGATTGTACGGACATTGGATAGCCAACATAGAGGTGACTCTTTGTTAATACACAGATGATTTAAATAATGTGGCATAAAAGGTATTTATTCATGATTTTCGCCATCTTTGTTTTCGCATCATGACGTAAATTGAGTACTTGATTTTTGAGGTGGGCAAACGAGTTAAGAGGCGACAAATTTAAATAGATTATTTCGGCGCGTCTATGAAAAAAAAAACGATCTGTAGACGGATTCGGCTAACGTGTTTAGATCCTTGTTGCCACTCAATTCAGATCATGTGATGATTCATTTGGGAGGCTACAACTGTTCTGTTTGTACTTGCTCCCATGCAATCAGTTGCGTCTGGCAAATTGCGCGATTGTAACCTAAATGAATCATCACGGGGTCTGAATCGGGTAGCAACAACGATGTAGCACGTTACCCGACTCCCTCTATTTATCATCAATAAGGGTACAGCTGCATAAAGAAACGTTAATTTTTAAGCGAACGGAGTATTTCCACCATTGTAACTTATTTTAAGTCGACTGGGTTTTTTTTTGTATTCAGCATGGTTTCAATCGGCGAAAAATCACACAAAATCTCTCAGCGTACTAGATATTTTTGATAACGTAAATCTAAGAGTAAGTCCACGTGTTTCAACGTGTACTGGCGTCTATTTTTTTAACGAGAAGACGTCTTTCATGAAACAAAAGGCAGAAAGCAATTGTAATACTATCCTTGCCTGTTTTAACGCTTAAATTTTAAGATTCTATTAAATAAAGCTGTTCTTGATATCTAAAGCAAATCAACATGATTTTGAAATTGTCGAGGATGGGATGAAAATCATCCACAGAAAGGAACAGAAAAGATTTTCTTTCTCTGTTGAAGGTTCGGTGGCCAAGTGGTTGGTGCTTTGGACTCGTAATAGAGCGACCCAAACTGGAATCCCGGCCGAGGTCATTGTCTTGTGTTCTTGGGCCAGAAGGCATTTCACCAAAATAGTGCCTCTCTCCGTCGAATACTGACCCACTGTTAGAAAAAACCTGGCAAAAGGTTAGGGTTAACCTGCGATGTAGCATTCCAACAAGGAGAGAATTACCAAAATACGTAGAATTTAACTTTATTACCATCAGACAAGAGCACTGTAAATGCACGAGGTGCATTTACATGGACTGCGCTGCTTAAAAACGATAGCCGTGTAAGGTAATCTTCATAGAATCGCATACTCAAAGCTGAATCGCACGGTGAAAAAGCACTCTGATTGGCTGGAGTTGAGGGGTGGTTTCACGCGGAATCGCTTGTTTGGCTTTGAAATGGCTTTGAAAACAGCACGCAGTTTTAGTTTGGCTTTAAGTTTTTTTATCGTTTTTTTCTCGAGCAATTTCCAGTGGAATCAACCTCGGCATCATATTTTAGGATAACTGAATGGCAGATCATTTCATGAAAGTTTTCTTTAAAAAGGCCGCGATCAAAGGGCACGATATGGTATGCTAACTGAAAATGTATTTTTTCATATTATGACCGATACTCGGACTGTATTTGTGTTTTTGGTACATTTTGAAAGCTGTGGAAGCTAAAAGTTATCACAGGGGAGGGTTACAATTTTTTGGGCTCACATGTTAGGGGGGGTAAGATTTTTGGGCTGTTAACCTGAGAGGGGCTTGCCTTTGAAATAATACCGGCCCTCCCCCCCCCCCCCCCCCAAATAGTTAATGACCGCTCCCTTATGGGATTCTTTGTCTTTAAATCGGTTATCGACTGGTTCATGGCCTAACCTCCTGGTGACTCCGTCAGTCTCTGGCATTCTATGGATTGTCTTCAAGGTAATGGTGTTCCTCCTGTTCAAGTCGATTAGTTACTGATCCATGACGCAGCCTCTTGATGCCTTCTACTGAGCCTCTCTGTAGAATGTCTTCCACGTAATGGCTTTCCTCCCCTTAAGATCGGTCCATTACTCCTGTATGGCCTTGTTGCTTGCTGACTCCTTCTGTGCCTTCAACGTTACATTACTTTAAAATTGGTGAAATACTGTAGTCCATCAATCCGCTTCTTGTTCATACCATATGTATTCAACCTCCTGACAATGGAGTACCTTCCATAGTATTTGCTATACTGCACTGGCTAAGATATCCCAAGCGTTTTTATCAGTCTTGACCCCCAAAAGATCGAAATCTGAGCAAATAGCCGTCAATTAGTCCGCAATCCTCACTCAGTTGTCTCATGTTCAAGTGCGAATATTCCAAACTAAACAGTAAGTTTATGATACGATCGAAACTGTATATTTGCAGCTGTTTCTCTACGTCCTCCCCTGGATCGCCCTGATAACAACGACATAAAAACAACCTCAGCTAATTGCTAGATATACAATGCGACACGCTAAAGTTCGTTAAAGGCAACAATACGAAATGACGCAAAATGGTAACCTGCAGAACAGAATTGGCAATCTTACAGGGGATAAAAACGGATTATCAGCATTTAGACCCGTCAGATCAAGAAAACAGACGTGCCCTCAGCTTTTACCTGTCCTTTTAGGACGCCAAAACAGCCAACATGAGTATAATATTCACGACAATCCTCTTGCCGCTTTAGAGGGCTTTGTAACCAACTACTTCTGTAGAGAGTCTGCTTTAGAGCCTAATGAAGTACTCTTATCGAAGCAGCGACGTTCATTGACTCATAAACCTCGTCAAGAATCATTGCCGAAAAAGAGTGTATTCACCGACATACAAATTCAAACACTGGAGGAAAGTTTCCAGTTTAAACAACATTTGTCACCAAAATCTAGAGAATGGCTAGCGAAACTTGTTGGTCTAACGAAGCGTCAGGTCATCACATGGTTCCAAAACAGACGCGCCAGAGAACGGAAAAAAGCGGGTGTTAAAATGGCTAAACACGGCAAAAAGTGCGTCGCAAAGGGCTTCAAAATTCCAGAAGTACATTATCAAGTATACAGAGCATTTCGCTGAGAGAAACAACAGAAATTTTTCGACAAATGCACAAACAGTGTACAAAGTGTTCTATCTATCCTTTGGCGGAACGCCTTCAGTTTCGTTGCTGTTTGACCATGTTTGAGAACAAGAGGACTGGCATGGCCAGCGACATCAATTTTAGAGTAATAAGCATATATACTGTTTTCTTAACAAACACTTTAATTGTTCATATAGAGTATATGTATAGTGAATTTCAATTAGGTTCTGAAACGTTGTTTTCATTCACTTGTTTTCATTCACTTTAGGCGAGGATAGAGTTCATTTTTTCTAACGTGACCCCTTGTCTACGTCACATCTGATTTGCCAAGTCAGACAAAATACACGCGAGAAATGCAATACCTAGTTGAACGTTGATGAGTCCAAAAGTACAGTTTGACGAATACGCAGATGGCAAAAAAACATTAGCAACAAGAATTGTAACTATTTACATCACATGTTCTTGACTTTGAGGACCACGCACGGTTACTATCGTTGATTAGAATTGCTTGCTTTCATCGGCTCGCATGGCTGGCGTTCCATTTTTGTTTGTTATTCTTTGATCGCGCTAGTCTCCACCTAATCCGCAAAATACCTCTTGAGATTACAGTAAATTATCGGTACATGTACCAGCGGTTATTGGGTATCGAAGGAGTAGCTTTCAGATTATTTTTAAAGCAAATCAGAGTTGAAAAATGGCTGTTATAAACATGTTTCGGTTTATGTTACAGGCTCATAACTGTTTTAAAACCTTGAGCAAAAATTAAACGTGTGTGACCGTTACCCTTCCAAGGTAGTTGGTTCTGGCTCAAAGGTGAAATTTCATGGCTTCTCACGCAAAGCTCAAGTGTGATACAAAGTTTATTTAAGAAACCACAGCACTAGTGAAGCTCGTGGCTGATTACTCTACCATTTTATCATCTTACAGCAAACTACAAGAGAAATCTGTTGGCAAACAACGCGACACAAGGCTTGTACAATAAGGACTTTTGTTTTTTCAAATATTGTTATATTGAATGGCAACAATCTTCTGTTTGACAGAACCGTAGAACGGCTTATGGACTTTATTATTGCTTTTTTTATCGGCTACTCTCATCGACCTTTTTTTTGGTTCCTTTTCACTGCAAAAGACAACAACAAAATTGGCTTTGTTTTGTCGAGTCACAGCTTCCTTATTGTCTTTGGCAAAAGGCTCATTCAGCCTTACTGATCGACTAGTGTTCGTTGGGTACAAATGAGATGTGCCTTTATTTTGGAAAACGTGCCATGATTTTTCAGTTTTAATGATAGTATACTGTGCTTCAAAACAGTTCAAACTAATAATACGGTGTAGTTTATTCACCAGCCCATCTAAGCGGTTTCATGGGCACATCTGGCTCGCAGCCAAGATATTGCCCCTGCGACTGATGTCACGGTCAACAGAGACTGTATCTTTTGCTTGTCAATTCAAGACAAAATTTCCTTTTGGGGCCTTGAGAATGACATACAAAGCGTTGCTCGCGATCGCGAACACCACGATCCACATAAAGAACTTATTCACCACTCGCGAGGCGAATCTCCATTCCTCACGAAGGATATCCGCTTTGTCCTCCTCATGGTATCTTTGACTTAATAGGTAATCATTCTCGGTTTCGCTGGACTGGTCATCTGGGTTTTGGCCTGGAATAAGTTCCGAGATTGCCACATGAGAAGGCAGGGATGGAGCTGGCATCCAGTTCACCACAACTCCATTGGTAACCATCTCGTTTGACGTGGATTTTTCCCTCATTTCCATCTGTTTCTTCTGTTCTTTAATTGCGGACCACTCCTGTTGCATTCGCATCGCTTTTGCGCTCCATTCGCACAGAACAGCTCTCAACCAGTGAGGCAGGGAGTGCGCAGAGTGGTGGTACAAAGTAAGAACAATGCATGAGAAAACCAACGACATGAAAATGTTCAACATTGTAAGCCCGTAGTAGACTACTATCAGCGGCACTTCTGATGTGGGTGGAAGGGAATCGGAGAGAATCAGCTGAATGATACTCAAAGACAACAGCACCGTTATACCGACACCCATTCGCTCTCCTGTCTCCGAAGGCAGGTAGAATGAGAGGATTGTCAAAGCCATCATAATGAGACAGGGCATAAAACAGTTGAGTACATAATATAACGACCTTCGTTTAATGTGAATGTCGTATGTCAGATACACATACGGATGCGGACAACAGCGAAATGTAGTCTCGTGTCTTTGCGAGGGCATGCTTTGAAGCGTCCATTCACCGTTTCCTATAAACGAGCTGATGTCACCATCTCCTTGAGTGAAGAGATTCATTTCATAAATGTTGTACGACCAGGAACCCAGTTTGAGCTGGCAAACCTATCAAACAATTCAAAACAGCAATAAAGTTATCCATGAAGTCAGCTCATGTTCTTTGGCGTTATTGTCACGCTAGTTAGGCTACATGTTTGGGGGGGTCTGTCACGCAGGGTATGTTGGACGTTTTTATTGTTAGGTGATTCTGTCACTCCAGGTAAGCCTAGTTTACAAGATTCTGGGAGACGCTGTAGCCTGCTGAATGGTAAGCGCGCTGGACTCGCATAGTCCGGTTTTAAGCCCTTGTCGGAGTCACTATATTGTAGTATATAGGACAAGACACGTCAACAACAATTTCTCTCCCCGCACAGGAGTATAAATGGGTGACAGAAAACTGTTAGGGCAACCTGACGGAATGCAGCTGGAGAGTAGCCTACGATTGACTAGCATCTCCTCCTGGGGGAATAGCAATACTCCTACCCGCTTATGTTCATACCACAGAACCGGAGTCAATTTAAGCGCCGAGAGTTATGGACCGGTTGGGGTTATAACGTTGTGCGTTCTTGCAAACCTAAGGAAACAGAAATCCCTAGGTCTCAGACGTGTTTCTGAGAGGTGGATTGTGACAAGAAGACAAGAGGAGTTAAAGAAAGGAGCATCTGTTCTTTACGTACCCCCTCGCTTTAGGTGTTGTAATCTCTGAAACCGATAAATGGCAGTTCAATAATAGTTCAAGGCTGTTACCTGGTCATCGAAGGGAAAGTTCCTGACGTCCAGTTTACAGGAGGATTTGTAGATAGTCGGGAAGTACCTGGATATGCTTCCATCAGAGGATATCGTAAGGCTGTGATACGACTCCTTGTCGATGTTATAATCATCTTTAGCACTGCAAGGAATCATATAATTCCAGTTGAAGAACGATTGGTAGGTGGGTAACATTAACAAAAAAAAGAATGAGTAAAACCAGAAAAAAGCTTTCGGAATCACTCAGTAACGGGTGGGACGGCCTTGACTTGTTTGGAGGAAAAGTCGCTAAAGTAAACAGCCACTCTTCATGGGAGGGATAGGGTAGGTCAAGTTTCTAATTTGACTTTGTTAGTTACAAAGAAGCTGTCGACTTTCAAATTCTGAGCAGAGGAATCCAGAAGTTTAAGAAATTCAATTTTTGTTGCTGTCAGCTACAGTTTAGTGTTATGGTGCCTTGAAGACAAGTGTTATGGTGCCTTGATAGCTTATTATACAGCTGACTTTGAAGTTGGCGATAAACGTACCTCAGGTTAGCTGGACCATGGAGATACAGTGCATGCAATGGCTTAATTGCATCGTGTGCAAGAATTAACTACAACGCGAGCGCACTATCCGTAACACTGCGTGCAATGGTCTAACACAACTATCGGCCTTTTTATGTCTTCTTGATATCCAATCTCTCACCCAAAAGCGACGAACTGTGACGTGTATGTTTTCTTTCCGGAGAGAAAAGTCACTGAACAGCTGCAGTTTATTTTACTTGCCAACTTGAGCTGAACACAATAGCCATTTTTAACGAGATTGTTAAAACCAGAACTTACTTGCTGCGTCAGCAATGTTAAGCAAAAAGTTGCAGCGCGTGATCGCGTCATTGTGAAAAACGTTGCGGGTAATGTTGTGTGCAGCATTAAAACGTTTGTTTGAGTCTTTTGAAAATCCTGCTTCTTAACAACTGGAAATACGTACTTGTTATACAGTGTGATGTCAGGAAGCCAAAGATAACTGGCTTGAGTCACAATGAAGTTCACACCGTCAAACTGGGAGGAATTCCAGCGAAGTCTGTGATCATTCCAATACTAATGAGAGGGAAAAATCATCGTTCAAATTCAAGTTTTTCAAGTTTTTCTAGGCTCTAAGGAAGACGAAATTATCCAGGCAAGGGTGAATTGCAGTTACTCTCTTATATGGGCTATATAGGTATGTGCGGCCTTAAAAGGTATAGTTTTTTAGGCGTTTTTTCCATAAATAAGGTATCGATTTTGGCCATTTTGGTCTCAAATAATTTATGGTTTTTGCACTTTAGTCTTTAATTCGGAATGTTTGTTTAGAAGAAGCTACGTTTTCATCATTACCGATAGGAGCATCAAGAAAAAGCTCTTCACGATACTTCTGAACTAAGTAAATAATTATAAGGCCAGTCTGAATCAGGGTATTGATTTAAGGGTCAGGTCTTAAATGGGGTATCAATTTTTTGGTCGGGTCATAAATAGGGCAGAGAAAATCACAGATTTTAGTCATAAATAGGATAAGGGTTTTAGTGGGCGGGCCGCACAACCCAACCCGATTTTTCTGGTCGTACCACCCTCCACCCCCCACCCCCTCCGGGACTATGACCTACAGAAAGATTCTGAACCAATTCAGTCTTTCTTTTACTTGACTTTATTGTTCGATGAGCCCGGAATCGAGCTGAGTAACCACACACAGAAGGATCTATGTTATTCAATAGAACCTGTGAAAAATGGGAAAAGAAATGATCCCTTAGATTGAATTTGAAGTAATCTGGGTATTTTTCCGGACCACGGACAATCACAATCTGTGTCTGGTAAATGCGCTAGAGTAGCAATTATCATTAGGCGTGGCATCATCATCATTATCATTATCATCATCATCATCATCATCACCATCATCATTCAATTCCTTCAACTCGACTACTAAATCAGATCATTACCATATTATCTGTCAGTTGTTGCAGCAGACCAAAACACCGACCCTATATACTAACCTGTCGCACCCAAATGACAGCAGTCATAGTCTGCGATCGCTTGTTCTGCGAAAGGAAAATCATGAAACTTTTCAGTAACGAACACAATCAGATAACATCCATGCTTCTGAAATCTCCATTCCAATGACCTTTACTTCGTTCCAAAGTGCATGTTGGCCGCTCTGAAAAGGCGGAGACCTGGGCACGGGTGAGGCGAGTCGTAGTCGAAAGACTTCTGGGTAAATAATCAGTTTCACAGAAATAACAAACAATTTTACAACCCGCTGCTGCTACCTTTGTTTTTTAAATTCTACTCACCACATCGATAATTTGGTTTAATGCCAAGTCCAGCGTGACATTCACTCCCACATCCAGTACTCTTTTGGGGATGACGCTCTTGTCATAAGAGTTTAGCAATCTGTGTTCAAGCTTTTGAACAATCTCAGAACTCGGCGAGCCTGTAAAATGCACCTTTTACAATTTAGTCAAGCTATTTTACAACGACAAGGTTCAAGTTTTATTTTTATTGCGTTTCCCAGTAAAAACAAAGTGAATCCAAAATAATTTTTCTTGAAGTTTCAAGTCAAAGAAAATTCATGAAAGTGTCGAAAATGGATTTTATTTGTAATTTGAGGATTTTCGCTTTTGCATGGTTGGCAGGAGATTCCTAGACCGCTGATTGGCCAGCGTGTACTGCCCTAGTTTCGCAGAAACTAATCACCGAGGTCGAAAGAATCAAAAGCGCCAAAATTGTCGTCGTATTTTCTACGGATAATAAAAACACAGTCGTCATATACTTTAATACGATATGTTTATATAGCTTTGCTCTGTTTTTTGTTATCTATGGGCACCTTGTTTAGGCTATCACATCGGTCAACATCTATTTTACCGCTTGGGCTAATGATCGTTTCTCTACAGCGACTAATTTGTAGCTTATTTCTCTGAAATGCTTAGCTGGTATTACAAAACGATACCAGGAAACTCGCAAAACACAGGGTTAATCCTTTAAAAGTCTTATTCTACCTTCTACATTATATTTATTTTAGCATTAAGTGTCCCTACTGCGAAAAAATCATGAAATATGGTGAACACCCTGATCGAGTTTTTTTCATCAAGAAATATCGAGTAATAACTTCAAATACACCGCTATTTTTTTACTGCCGGGGCTTAATGAACAAATTAACGTTTTGTGTTTTCCATTTTAACTTTCTAAACGATCATTTGAAGAGGTGAAGATTGAGTTTTGTGGCTGTTTTAGCGACCTTGCTCGAGGGCAATAAATTAAAGACACTTCGCATTTATCACAAGACATCCATGAGCTATCTCTTCAAACTGATAATCAGGTGACCGGCAGACTGGAGTTTTTTTATAATATCTGAGAGACAAGATTATTTCTCTAAGCTCATTTTACTTTATTTTTAAATCTGGTTAACACATACGTAAATACGAGTTTTTATGTTAATTGAAAAAATCTGAATGCATTTCTAGATATTCAGTTATTAAAAACTAACGATTTAAGTACAATGCGTCCAGGAGAATTGTTACAAAATTATTTTAACTTGTTCGGTAGATTTTGAAATAAGGTATTATGTTTAAGACATATTTTTAACGCCAGAAGTAAACACTTACCTACACTTGAATTCAAAATGTTGACGAAATACAATAGAAACACGTTAATTAAAAGCGAACGTCTGGACTGTGAGTAAAGCTGCAGAGCCATTTTTCTCAGCAAAGATTCGCCAACATATTCTTGACAAACTGCCTTAGTTCAAAAAAGGCAGCCCAGCTAAGTTCGACGTAGATCTTTAAGATATACTCGTGGAAATTCTCGGCAATGTTGGCTGTCTGTTTACAATGCAGTATTTACAACTGAGCCACATGTAATTGGCTGGCTCGGTGAAACAGATGTCTTGCAAATTTTATTTACCTTAGCGGAATTGCTATTGGTTCTTTCATTAGCTACACTGCTTTTCTTGGAGAATGAAAGACTGCGGGAAAACAGAAAAAAAGAATTAGTCACATGAGGGTTGATCTCAGCATTAGTATTTTTAATTATTTTCCCTAGAAAATCAAGGAAAATTATTGGCTAAATTTGAGCCGTTTCTCGTGTTTAATTTATTTCTGAACACACACGACTGCATACGATTTTCGTAACTGGCCCTGTATTTGTTCTCACCATTTTATCAAGTCCATGAAAGTGTTTCCACATTGTCCTCGGCTTTCTCAAGAGCTTCGTTTGTAGGAATTTTCCGAACGTTTATATAGGAGAAGCCATGCAAAATACACAAGGCGGCGGTGAAATATCCGAACAGGTGACGACAACCTAAAACAATCAACAACATGCTGAGAAACTCACCAAAACAAGAAGGCGTTTTTCACAGCACCAGAAAATATGTAGTTCGCCTAATTCCAGTAAATAAAATTGTTTCAAATTAAATAATTTTTTCATATCTCTGCAACTTCAGCAGTGTATATGTAGTTACCCTTTCTAGTTGTGAACAGTTTCTGAGGTATCAAGATAGGTATAAAACGGCTTATAAAATTAGTTTACTCTTCACGTTGGTCGAAGCAGTTTCCTCAACGCCTGAAAAGTTCTCTAACAGACTGTTCGAAAGGTTCCATGAAACATCGAATTTAGTAGCAATATCGAATTTAGCAAACATCGAATTTAGCGGCAATAACAACTACAATGTTATTTAGAGAGAACGATAATAATTTAAAACAATCTCCCGCTGGTTGGAGATATCTGCCAGTATTCGTATGAAAAAAAGTAAAACGAATTGCAACAGAACTCATTACTGAACAGAGAAATAACTTCGATAACCATAAATTTAAAAGAGGAGCTTTCTCTTGGATCACATGAGGTTTTTGTCGTATCCACGATATTATCAACAATAATTTGCCACTTTTTGACCAAATTTATAACACTATTTCATTATAACTTGAAATGCAAAGGAGCTTGATTTTTGAAACGTTTCGCAAAGCAAGATTTTGAACTTTCCAATTTAAAGCCGGTGAAATTTGGAGCGGGTTTTTTAACCCTTTGAAACTGAAATACCGTTTTTAAGCGTTTAGTAAGGTTTTTTAGCTGCCATGACGCTAAATAAGCCTAAGTTTTGCTAAAAAGGCTTTTTTTTTACTAAGAGTAGAGATTTTTCGAGGACTAGGTACAAAATTGAGCAAACCTTCAAGTCCAGGCATGCGCATAATCCAATTTTTTTTTTTTGCTATTAACCGTTCTCAATTTCATTTGTTGGCCCTTTCCTTTCTGTTTTTCTCGTCCCTTTTTCACTGGCTACTTTTTGCATAGTATGTTCTTTCTGGTTGCAGTGAAAAGTTGGATGTTAATTACGGGCGAAGTCTAGAAATGGACCTTGAGCAATCATAGGCGTTGTGGACCATTTTACCACCGTTTTTGCACCAAAACTGATAACGTTGTTTTTCGATTTGCGACGTCGGAATGTCGTCGATATTTAAACCTGACCATTGTGCGGAAAGGGCTAGCCTAGCACTACTATCTGCTTATCAAGAATATCTGATGACATTTAAATTGATGACGTTACAAGTGGTACAAAGAGCACGACCATTAATTAGCATATATGCGTAGTTGGTATTCAAAGGGTCAACCAAAAATGTATGAAATCCTTCATCGAGCCAAATTTTGCTCGTTAGAGACTGAAAATGGTCAATTGGACCGATCCATGGCGAAAAAGAAAGTTTTGGAGAAAATTTGTGCTTTTCTTTAATTAAGCTTCCTCGATTCATTTTGTCTTGCTCTTCTTTTTTATTATTATGCTTTAACCCACCGTGGTTTTAATAACTTGTTTGCGTCATTAGAACGTGTTCTTGTGAGGTTCCTCTTGGAATGGAGTAAAATATTTATAGCCGGAAACACTCATGAGTTTTGCTTCGAAACCTTGATGTAGAAACCTTCTTGGCTTCGTACGCGAGTACGTCTGCAATTTCTAGCAAAGCACTAGGTGGGAGGGGAGGGCGGGGGTCGGCACACAAGAAGGGAAAAGTCCCCGAGAGTATTCTCTGCGACAAGTCCCTTGAAGAGTTTACACGAGGGAACTGGTTGTGGGACTCCTCCCTCGTAGCGATCACGCGCGGGGACTAACTGCACAGGAATATAGTAAAAACTAGGGGGAAATGGCAGCATTCTTTCATTCTGCGGCTTTCCCAATTTGAAATCGATATTATTAAACTTAAATTAACAAATTTAGCATTTAAATAAATCAGCGCAATACAATAAAATAAAGATTGTTCAGCCAAATTATCCAGAGCTTCTTTTATGTGATTTCCAGGTAACAGAGTTGTCAATGTTGTTTTCGTAAAATTCTATCAGAATTCTCGAGGTAGTAACTCTCTAAGCTGTTTCTTCGACATCAATGCTGTCATCCCCAGCCGAGTGGCTAGGCACCATCTCGAAATAGAAAGCGCACGGAATTATGGGGGCTTATCATGCAGGTCTGTGATTGGTTTATTTCAATTTGGTCGCAGGGACTTGTCCCACGAGCACTTTACAAGATGGGTTTTGAGGGACAAGTCACAGGGACCGAATTTGGTCCCCGGGGCTAGACTGATTTTTTGACAAAAACGGGTAGTTCACACGATGAGATCTCTCCCGGGGCCTTGTAGCAGGGATTAGTCTTAGGGACTAGTCCCCTCGTGTGTACGAACCTTAGCCCAAATCAAAACAACTCGAAGCTACCCGACAGTACTCGGAGTGTGTGCACTGTTTTAACTGTTTTACTAATAAAAATCCGCAAGAATTATTATGGGCTTATCGTCTAAATGGAAGGGGTACACGGGAAAATATTTGACTCTGGGTCATGGCTTAGGGACCGAGTAAAGTGGGGTTTGTGCAATTTCCAGTCCGACTTGACGTAACGCGGCAGAAAGGATCTTTTTTACCTTGATTTTGTAAATTAGGAAGTTGTAAAGATACCTCGATAAAGGTTATAAATTGCGCGTGCTAATCACACTACTGATGTACGTGGTCTTCTCGACAGGCTAACGTCAGCCAGAACGCCAGTGTTACTACTTTCTCTCAGGATTAGAAAAGTTAAGGACGTCATTGTCACTTCATCTTGACGAGAATGTATACCCAAATTGGGGCCTTTTCGTTTCAAAGATGAAAATTTCTGCCCCACCCCCTTTTTGCAGCAGGTTTTGTCTTCTTGGTAAGCGTTTATTAAAGTAGCTTTGATAATATTATCAAATGCGCAAGATTTCGACCCTCAAAAACGGTCATCGCATATTGAGAGAGAAACAAAAAATGCGTGGCTAAACAATGTTGAATGGAGAGAAATGAAAGGGTAAAAAACTTGAACAGATTAAGACCCGTCGAACAAAACCAACTCGTGTTTATCTTTATTGATGTTCTTCATGATGATTATTGTTCTGAACATCGCTGTATACCTATAATACACATTTAAACACTATTCACACCACACCTTCTTTTCTGAACCACACTTATTCAGCTCTGTTTGATTTGGTTTAGTTTTGTTTTTGTCAGGTTGTTGTGGCAACCTGAAGAACATTGGGGGGAGGGAGGGTGGGGGAATCCTGCGATGGACCAGCATCCCACCTTAGGAGGGGGGGAGTTGAAGTAGAAATACTACTAAGAGTAAATTCATCAGCTTCCGCAGGGAGCAGAATAAGTAGGTTTCCATAGACAGGAATATACAAGTTGTAATCTTCATACAATCTAGTTACCAGTCCTATCGCTTCGAGCAAAGATGTACTCAAGGGATGCAAAGACTGATGGCCGTTGCTTCTTGACAGTTCATTAGCCCTCTGGAGAGAACAAGCAAAGACAGATAATAGAATAAATGGTCTTTGTCCATTCCTAATCCGCACCGTTAAATCAACCAAGCTAAGGAATCTGAAAGTCCATCTCATCCCTTCTATTAAAGTTTCTTTTTCTTGAATTCCTGTTTTGTCTTCGAGTTTTGATCTCTTTAGTTGAGCTGGCTGCACACTTCCTTGTCAATGAAGAATTTCTACATTAATATTGCATCTCTGTCTACGTTTCACATCAGTTGTACTTTTAACTAGTTTACTGGGGTTTTTTTTATGAAGCAGCACATTTGGTAGCTTGTCCATAAAACTGGCAGAGATGAATTAATATATGACTTACACCGCATGTCATTGGTTGAGATCTTTAAAAGGTCATCTTGAACAATTAACGTCTTTGCACGGCCCCATAGTGTCGTGCGACTCTTCATAAGTTAAGGAAGCGATTGAGTACAAGCGCACGAGTTAAGGACCAGGTGTGACTGTCCACCTCAAGGAGGTGTCATCTCAGGGAGGTGTCCGACTAAGATAGGTGTCCACCTTAAGAGAATTTTCTCAGAAAAGAGTTGTCCGCCTTAAGGTAGATGAAGAGAGTCAGTGGCTGCAACAACGAGGACCTACCGGCTTTTTGCGACTTCGCTTTAGAGAGCCGTCCCGGCGTAGAATGAGACAGCAGTATCGAAATTCCCACATTCATAGTTTGATCTAGTTAAGGTTCTCACTTGGAGCTGAAAATAAAACGCTGAGACAGTTGAACACAACAAGAAACAGAACAATCCACATGAACAATCGATTAAGCACCTGAGCGGCAAAACGCCATTCCTCCTTGTGCCGCTCTTTCTCGTCGTCTTTCTTAGTTCTTTCTGCAAGAATGTCTAAAGCTTCGGATTGCTTCAAACCCTGATTAAATCTTTTTCGTACAGTCGGATTTCGATCGTCTAACTTCTTCAACTGGATCGACACCGTAGATGCCGACCCAGGCGGATGTGCATGATTCGCGTTTACAAACGGGTTTGTAGCAACAGGCTCTGCGCTTTCCTCGCTGTAGAGCCTCTCTCCCAGCGAATGTCTCCTCATGTTCCGGTTTTTAAGGAAGCGCTTCGCGGGGAGGCATGATTCGTTTTTGCTTCCGTTGCGCTTCACGCGTAACGCGTTTGCGCACCACTGGCAAATAAAAAGTCGCACCCAGGCCGGCAGGGGCGTGGGCGCGTGATGGTGAAACGTGAGTACAATGCACGTGAAAACGATTGAGATGAAAACGTTTATCATTGTAAGCGTGTAGTAGCGTGAAATGAGTGGCACCACTTCCGAAGTGGCCGGAAGCTCTTCGGCTAATAACAGCAGTATCACAGTTAACGACAGTAGCACAGTCACACCCACGTTCATCCTCTCCCCGGACTCCACAGGTAGAAAAAATCCCAGGATTGTCAAAGCGGACATTAGGACACAGGGAGTCAAGAAGTTTAGAATGTAATACATGGTCCGACGGCGGATTATAATATTGTAGGTGATGAATGGATAAGGCTCCGGACAGCAACGATACTTGGTGATAAACTTGGTCACAGGCATCCCGACTAGAACCCATTCTCCGTTATCGGTGAAAGCGTCAGTGTCGCCTGGTCCACTGTGGTATATGTCCAGACTCAGACCGTGATATGACCACGAGCCAAACTTTAGGATACATTTCTGGAAAAAAAAGTGGGCGGTAAGAAAGAAATAGCATTTAAATATAAAAAAGTCGACTTCGTTTTTGAGCATGCATTCACGAACGTGGTTTCTAACCAGAAATATCTCTGAACCTTGTTTTCTTACTGTTGTTCTTGCTGTTGTTTTAGGACTAGGGGAATTGTTTTTATTGTTTGTTCTATTGTCCTCTCAAAGCCATTCATGTGAGACCTTACAAGAGCTGCTATATGACCCTCTGAACCTTGCTCTTCTGATACTTACAGAGCTAGGCTGCCAGAAAATCTCGGTTCGAAATCAAAATTTTAATTCGAATGGTTCTTTCTCCATTCGTGCGGAACACCAACAACTGACCATAAGTAGCATTAGTGCTAACTTCCGATCAGATTATTTTGGAGAAAACTTTACCACCATTCAGTGGTAACTCCAGCCTCATTTTTCTAGCAAATGGTAAGCCATCCAGGCCTTAAAAACGATTCTGAGTCACAGTGGATGTCGCCATATTTATAATGTCTTCACATACCTGATCGTCGAATGGAAAATACGTCACATCAATCGTACATGAACTTTTGAATATCGTTGGGTAGAACCAGCCTACATTTCCATTGGAGTTAATAGTGAGCCCATAATATTCCTCTTTCTCTTTGTCATAGTTGTCGTTAGCACTTTGAAAAGGAAAAAAAATATAAGAGTCAGCATTTTGATTTATCGACTAAATCTTCGATGGAATGGATGTAACAGAGAACTTAAATCAGATCACGGGATTCTTGGGCACTACAAGTAAACTATATAGTGCCCGTAGTCACATATTTAACAAAGAAATCATTGATATTATGAATATAAAAATGTAATAATGAATTGCGGCTGGGAAATAGAGTTCCCCAGTTTTACAGAACCCTAATAAGGCGCAAAAAAAGTCGAGCTTTAACGAAATTCCAACCTTTAACTTTAACTTATGTTATGCTAATTCAAAAGCTCTACTATAAGCCAAAGAGCAACTACACGTTACGACTCAATTGCGAATTTTTAAAGTAATATATCAAACACGAGAAACCGATTTTTATCACATTTCCAAACACCGTGAGGAGAGTTGAAAAGACGACGCGCAGCGCGGAGTATTTTTGACTGACGAACTTTGAGAAGTTTGGAATGTGGTTAAAAACAGTCTTGAGTGTTTGATTTATCTTCTCAATCGAGACTAGAACTAAAAAAAACGGAGAAATAAAATCGTGAAAATCTGCACTAGGGACCAGATATCCAAACACCGTGACTGAGTTATGACAACTTGATGAATTATTTTAGAGTTTGAGAATGTAATATACCGACATGTAGTTCCTAAATATTCATTCACCCATTCTATATTCATTCAACGTACTAAGTGTTTAGCATCTCTTTTAATTCTAGTTCTGAGTGTTGAGACTGGTCAGCGCGTGAGTATGGCAAAGTAAGTGAAAATATGTGAAAATACAATGATTTGTTTCACGCTCACTTGTTATACAAAGTGATATCTGGAAGCCACACTTTCTTCGATGACGTCACAAACGACCGTATTGCTCCGTAATGGGAAATGTTCCATTTCAGTCTGAAGTCGTTCCAGTACTGAAACAAAGAAGACCAATCGTTATTATAGAGATTTATAGGATTGATCGTGACTGAGTGGAAACATACGCTCGTAGAAATACATCGTCGCATCTGGAAACTATCGAGTGTAAACCCAGAGAAACTATGCGCGTTGCAGCTCTTTGAAAAGTCTTTTCAAGTTCTCCCCAAAATTCTGCCTCCTCAGTTTTCCAAGGAACCCGTATAACTATTCAGTCTATTACTTAAATTAACTAACTAATGATTATTTACAGGGAACCGTGACGGGATACGGGGCTGTAGAGTGAGAGGGAGGCACCCCTCTCACCTTGTAGTACCTTAGGGAGTTTTGCGCTCTGCTCAACTGAAGATAGGATTCCAGGATTAATCATGGCTTTGCAATGCCAGAAAAAGGAGAGGAATTGTTCCAGGTATGTAGGGCAACAGTTTTCATTTCTCAGTACATTAATACCCGAGGTGGTCGTTACTTAAAATCCAATGTATTTGTTTTAAGAACTGCGGATCATCATTTCAACGTTGTACACACGCTTCCAGGAATATTGAGGAATTCTTTTCAGCTTAGCGGCTATGTGGTCGCCATGGTTACTTACCAGCCTCACCCACACAATGGTCGTCATAGTTTGCAGTCTCTCGTCCTGCAAAATACCAGCATAGTAAAGGACATCATGAGTGCCAAAGGAAGATAAGCTTGGTCTTCTCCGTGAGCATTTATTTTCACATTTGCTCAGAAAAACGTACAACATTGGTAAATGGAAAAACAGTTTGTTTACTACAATCCAGAGGATTTGGCCGAGTTTTCATGACCACCATGGTCGTAAAAGCACAGTTAATACGAGGACACCACTTTTGAAAGGCGCTATTCTACGAAAAGCTCTTAATATGCAAGGAAGGAACATTTGTTGTGAAAAGTGTACTTTTGAAAACATTTTTATAAGTATACCCTAATTTTATTTCTTAACGATTTACATTACTCTTGGTTTTTTTTTTTTTCCAATTTTGCAATCTGTGTATATCTATCTAGTATATATCTATCTATTTCAGTTTTCTAGCTTTAGGAAGGCCTTCATGTAGACTACAGGGTCAATAATAATTGATGTTTTACCCTTGTTGACCTTGTGAAATAAATTCTTATTATTTTTATACAAACAGAGCTCTTCAAAAGGAACACGATGTTTCAAATGGTGCAAAAACAACATTTATTTGCATCACAAAAAAACGAGAAGACATAAAAAAAAGAATATTTGCATCGGACTACATATGGTTATGATTACGTATACATTAGTAATGTAAAGAGAAGTTGGAAAACTAAAACGTTTCAGTCAAACTTTGGCTCATTACCCACTTGGGCTGACGGATCGTTCTTGGAAAGCGCTGCTTAGTTTAACACGTTTCTACTAGGGCCTACTAGGTGGTTAATTAACACCCGAATCGTTTAAACAGTCAGTCACAAATTCCGCACTCTGTCTACTATAAGAGTCCAAGGAAACGCCATAGTAAAGTACAGGATGGACCAGGTAGCGGGTCAACCCCACCCACCCCCCTTCCCCGACCCCCGTGTGCGGCGTGAAAAGTAACTTCAATCTATGTCGAAAAGATAAGCTACTTGCTTAAAGTTATGTAAAACATATCACATAGATGTCTTTTAAATAGCACTAAACTCTCTTTCACGGATAGTACCCCATCGACGTCAGACTGCAAAAATGCCCAGCATCTGTTTGGGGGTCGGGACGACTTATTGCCTGTGAGTGGTCTTAAGACATTTTTAAGTCAGGAACACCATGATAGTTTCAATGATAATGTAATGTTCTTAAACATGCGGCCCGTTTATGACTTGCTATTGTAATTTTTACTTTATAATTCCTGACAGAGAATGGCCGGCCTAGGTTTTTTCTACATATCCTACTGGGCTTCTATGCACTTCTATCCGATGTTTTTCAGATCGGTTCACACGGGAGGCGGGGGGCATCCTGAAACGACTACGTTAAGTTAAAAAGTTTGCAACATTTGTAAAACTGTAAAATATACTTTGCGAGAATTCCCAATTGTGTGTAATTTACCAGAGAATCTGAGAACTGGGTTTGGCTTACGTGTAGAACATGATCCGTATTGGGTGTTATATATCGTAAAATTTTGATACAAGGCATTCATTGTAAAGCAGAGGCTTCTGTTGTAAAGTGATTTTCTTTAACAAGAATAGCCCTGCAAGTCGATTTAGTAGGTTGATAATTAACCCGAAGCTGAGCTTCGTGACGTTGAAATTCTCAGACATTTAAAATTCAAGATTGGCAGTCCCACGACACAGCAGGGTTAATGATAGTGATTACCATAAAGATACTCTTCCAGCACCTACAGGAAATATGAAAACTATCTATTATTTATACACACTCACGCCACCGAAAAACAAAATACTGATGAAACCCAAGCAATACTCTACTTTTTTTTTTTCCTTTCCGTTTTGCCTTACGGAATTATTTCGTGACAGCCAATCACCAGTTTTTCTTCCGGGGGTATATTCCAGCTTCCATGGCTTTGATTTAGATTTAAAATTTTTATGAGGAGAAACTTCTTTACTATGTTTTGAGTAAGCAAAGTAATTTAATTAAAGTCTTACAGCAGCAAACATGAAATGAATACCATATGCTTTTTCAGAGAAATACAAGAGAATCATATTTGAAACAAGGCTCATTTGCTCCGACGCAAAAAGGATCGCAAAGGCACTTGACGTCTATCTAAGCCAAAAACGTGAGACAACCTTCAGGATCGAACCAAACCGTAACAAGCAAAGGTGTGTAACTTAACAGGATTAAGAAGAACTGTGGAACTCACCAAATCAATAATTTGGTTGAGAGCTAAATCAAATGTGACATTGACTGCAGCAGTTTTTTCTTCCTGTGGAATGATGTTTGTACTGTAGTTGGAGAATAAATCTTTTTGGAGTCTTTCCAAGTCACTGTAGTGCTGTTTACTTGCAGCTGCAAAAAAAGAATAAGTATTTTTGGTCAACAATCTGTAAACTCGGGAGTATTAGTATTAAAGAACACCAGTCGCATGTTATAAAAAATTAAAACTGCATAATTTTCGTGAAGTCGAGTTAGGTCACTCTAAAAAAGAACGTTTTTTTTTTTTTCACTTACTCAAAAGTATTTTGCTTGTACAATGATATGAAAAGGTTTCATTCAATGGCAAAATGACAAAGCGATAAATTCTGCCGGAACTCATAAACAGTGATTATTGCAATCTTTCAGTTCTTGTAAGGCAATTAAACCCGAGTTTGAATGCCTTCATTCTTGCTGTCTTTTACCTGAAAAACGTTTTCAATTAGAAAACGGAGGTGGAGACATAGAGGTTTCATTTTGAAGAAATTCTGCAACAAAATGACCGATGTATTTGGGTTATCAAGCTTCAAAACACTCGAGCTTAATATGTAAATTCACCAGAATTTCAACTTTATACTGCAACAGAACATCGCCTTAACGTTTTTTAACCAAAAGTTCAAAAAACTAAATTTCTAGCTTACCTATTAAATTAAGGCAAAACAGCAGGCACGGAACGAGTTTTTCCAACGACCGGTACATTCTTGTGAAACCGAGCTCTCAACACAGATGATAAACACACAACAAGCGGTGAAAACCCAATATTTTATCAGCGGCAGGAAATGTCAATAAAAGCAAAGCTGATATCGTTTGCTAAATCCTTCCCGAGCAGTGCTTCGTCGTTGCCCCGGCGAGAATCAACCAGAGCATTGTCAAAACCGTCCGAGGCAACAACGACATCAAATGTTACTTACGTTGATTTTTGAGAACACAATTTCCTCGCGAGAAACTACGTGTATTGTGGTCGTGTGCACAGACGGCCTAACAATTAATTAATAATTGCATGGAAATTAACGAGCTCACCTAGCTTTCTGATTTAGTGAATTTGGTAAACAACTTTTCACGCTCTCTATAAACAAGGAAACCCCCGAGATTTAGAGATATCGTTTGACATATTTCGGCTGATCCAGACCGTGGAACTGATCATCTGCAGTAAGCAACAACGGAAAAAGAAGTATCTAATCCCGACAAAGAAAATGACTCTCTACTTAAAAAAATTACTTTTATGCGTTCATCGGTTGTTCCCAGGAAATGCATTTATTCCAGTGTAATATAAAGAACTCGTGTGAGGCTATTTTAGAGGTTTTCTGATTTACATTTTTATTACTAGAAATTTGCCTTGTGGGTGAGCTGATACTGAAACCATTAGTTCGAAAGTTGGAACATCCAATTTTGTCCTTCGTCTTTGCCATGCATCCAAGAAAGTATGGAGTTGTAGAACAAACGTTTCAGTTTTTCTCGTTTTTTTTTTCATTTCCTAGTCGTTAATTAAACGGTAGACAACAACAATGCCGCTGATAGACGAGTTTATATGTGTCATATTATCTCCCAGTTAATAAGCTTAAGTCATTAGTCCTGTAGGAATTAATAGCGGACTTGTTCTCTCACCTTTGGCTTAATTGTTAAGCCTGCTTAACCAGTGCCGCGAGTCCGTTTCAAATACAGACACAACAGCTTCGATATGCATCACGTGGTTGGTACATTTACCCGTATCACATGGCAAACAGGCCTATGATTGATTCCTGGACGGTCCGAACTTGACTCTCTACGGATGGCCTTTTTTTGCAAAGATCACGCCGAAAAAAAACGATTTCCTCCTACAGGATAATGCTTTCTTCTTAAGAGGCCTTTTCTTCCGTTGTGTATTGGGGACGAAACTTCATATCTTTTACGAAAGTAGCTTTAAAAGATTTATATGTTTGACTTTATCATGTGCGTTTTTAAAGCCGGAATGATTTTTTTATTCATTGTAAAGAAAGCTTTAGTACATACTGAAGAACACAACAACATACTAGAGAAGACAAAATTTTGTTTTTGCTTTTGGGGGAGTGGAGGTTCTCGCTTTTGTCTAATTGACTTACATCTATATGAATCAAATCACGTTTAACCGTTGACCCTGTAGTGCTGGAAAACGTTAAGTCCACCATCGAAACTCGGCCTTGTAGCCTTACAACTACGCTTAACGCCAACCTTCACTTCAACTTCACTTAATTTTGCACTTAAATTTTGAAATTACAATATTAGCATAAAAAAAAAAAGAAAAACCCTGATCTTGAGACGACAAGCCCCATGAAAGGAATAAAAGCGCAATCTCTATGCCTCGCTACTATGGTGCGAAGAAGGCCTTTATGCTCTAAGGATGCGGAAAGAACAGCCATGTAATGACTATAGTATTAACAAAGTGACAAAAATCCGGGGATAAAAAAAACTTTCATTATTTGCCTTATATGTAGTATTGCCTTTTCTTTTGTATGATGTACGTTCGACCGTGTTTGTGGCCGACTCGCTAGAGTTTAACCCCTCTACATTAAGCTATATTTGTTAGGAAGTTGGAGAAGTTCTCAATTCTTTGTCAAGATAGATTGCCTTGAAAATTTCTTCTTCTAAAATCTCGCCTTCTCCTCGAGTTTACACAAATCTTCGACCTTTAATTAAATTCACTCGCGTTATGTTATGGTTAATTTTTGCAGTATAAATTGACAGCAAAAAGAAAAAAAGAGAGTTTTTATGTTAAATTTCTAACATTTGTCTAAGGCTCCCTTTCAAACTATTAAAATGCAGACTTAAACCCTAAATACAAATTATCCAGAAACATCCAAAGCAAAACATCCTGAGGCTTAGCATTACATCACTTAATACAGATAACTCAATTTTTCTTTAAACTTTTTTCCTTTTTGTCTAGGTATTTAAACGAGTACCCTTGAGCTTTCATAAAGAGAAAAGACCTCGTGCGATTAACAATAATCTGATTGCGCGATAATGCATTTGTTTGTGATATTGGGTGGATCATAAAAAAAGACCAGATCTGCGGCTTCACAAAGCATTTCCTCGTATCTACAGAAATCCAGTCACAAGGAGGAAAACTTGTATTTTGAATTTTGAATCCGGGCTGAACTTGAATTTGGTCAGTTTCATGGGTTCCCTGGCGTGCGCGTCAATGGGGTGTGCCAACAAAATTTGATAAGATTAGTACTATCACGGCAAAATCTGATTAACCTTTGCGGTTCACGGAAATTTACTGCCAGACTCAACAGACTGGGGCGTTTCCCTTGAAAAACTTTTATCTTGAATCCAACATGAAAGATCGAGAACATTTTCTTTCATTTAGGATGCTTCCAGTACCCACGTTTTATTTGATTAATTTTATTTTTTAGTTTCGACTATCGTAAAAAAGTACCGCCAACTAATCGGTTTTTTTTTTTGCAAGTCAGGTGATTTCAAAACTAATCATTCTTTCCCATGCTTTTCGCAGCGACATCCCGTCTCTGAGTTACTGAGCTTAATTTGCAAAACGTTTTCCACGCTAATAGCAGCCAAAGTAGGCCTCGGAGTTTTGTTACGCACTTTATGTAAAGCTAGAGGAATAGTATAAGGTTGTCTTTTTCCCCAACCAAAAATGAATTACAATTACTTACATGTACTTGGTAAGAAATAATATCCGTGACGATAAGTTAGTTAAAAGCTTTTACCTAAATCAACGAAGAAATAAAAACATAGTTCCTCAGTGACCCAATGATCAGCTGCCATCTTCAATTTCATGACGTCGCATAGTTATTTCCCGGCCAGGCGGCAAAGTGCGACAAAGAGCCGTATTATCTTCCTCGCGTCTTAGTCCAACTTAATCTTAAGCATCATCAGGTTAGCGTTTCATATCTTGTTTCTCTTTGCAGCGATGATATTTTTTCTTTGTTTTGGTCTCTACATCACAAATCCCTGACGTAGCAAACTGATATTGTGAAATGTTTACCGGGTAGATCACACGCGAGGGTATTGCCACGCAATGATGTCATCATCCTACGACAGAGTATGGAAGAGAAAGCAATGGCCGCTGAATCCAGGATTTTTCTTAGGGGGGTGTACACCACTAAGGAATGGCGTAACTGACTGGTGAGGTAAACAAATTTTAAAAGCGAAGGCTTCATCTCGGGGGGCGGGGGGGGTTGGGAGTGCGCACCCCCTGCACCCTCCCCTTAGATCCCTGGGGTCAAAGATCTCCGTTGATGATTTCACTGTCTTTTAAGATCGACGATGCGGTAATTTTTGTTCGTATAACTAGCAAGACTGTCATTGGATCACACAAGGGATGTTACCTCATTAGATAAACTGTTTTCAACAACATCAACAGTTATAAGATAAAAAACTACTTCGTTTAACATTACGGCCACTTCTTTGGCCCGAAGAAACCCGTTACTCGGTTGTTTTTTTACAAGCTTACTTTAAGAACGCCTTTAATAGCACAATTGTGTAGTCCAATGGTGATCGTATTAACGGGATTCTTCTGTAATTTTAGACTGTGTATTGTTTTGCAGTGTCTTTGTGGTATATTTTGAACCCTCTTGACACTAAGGGCGGTGCCCACTTTTGTTTGTGCGCATTTGTTCTGCGCATCACGCAAGGCAAAAGACCTTTGTATTTAGCAGGCACTATCCTTACGAGTCATGTACTATCACATGGGTTGTATGGGAATTAAAAGAGAAAATACCACTAAAAGCAACAGCTCAACAGGCCATCTGTCGTGTTGTCTTCCAATTTGTACTATCAAATTTTCCCATGATCATTTGTCAGAATGAGGCCTATGTTATCATTTTTAACACCTCATTAATTTAGTACCAATGAACTATAATTAGAATTGTTCTTTTTATTCACATTACAACTAAAATACATGACATGTTATTTCATGTCATGTCGTACCATTTAATGTCACACTACGCCTTGTCATACTATTGTAAATATAATTCTTTAAATAAAAACACTTGTTATAGTGTTTGGGGGTCGGGGAGTGGGGAGCAAATAATAGATGACTAATAAAAGCTCATAAAACTGCATTTTATAATAGCTTTTTTTGTCTTGTTGGTCTGCAATGTTTATTAAATCTAACATTATTTTCACAATTATTAAGCACCAGATACTGCCTGGTCTATGAACAAAATAAGATAAAAACGTTTTATCCTGTTATCAAATAATTCAGCTAGCAACAAATCTATTTACTCTTTTCATCTACTAATAAAACATTTGGGATAAAAACTAGCTTTGTAAACTGGCAATACAAGTGAACTCATTCGTACTTGCACAAAATGGTAAGGCCACCGTAGGAAACCAAATGATTTCTACTGTATTAAATGCAGTCTTGTTGAAAGGAAGTGTACAGAAGCTTTTAAAAGGCTTGGGCAAGTACAAACGAGTACGAAAATCATGTCACCTTTGAATACTCAAGAGGAAAGCAATCCAGTTGTAGTTTTTGGTCGGTTCACTAGAGGTGAGAAGTATTTCCTGCTTGAAGCAGGGTTAACGACTCCCTTTAGTTCAAAGATAAATAATTATTGAAACTTTGTCCCTAATATTCGAACAGGTTTAAACCAACAGGATAATTCCAGGAACAAATTGAACAAACAAGCGATTTTCCCGTCAAGCGAAAAATGTGACCCTGCAGAGACATGACAATACACAACAGTCATAACAGGAGTGAATTACATTAGTCCCTGTGACAAGTTCCCTCATAAACACAGAGTAACTGAATAATGACCCTTCAGTACATTCCCTTATGGCCTGCAGCGTCTGCTTCAAACCCCTTAGAAGTGTTCCCTTATGTGCATCAATCTCATTGCTGCTAGGTCCCTATTAGTTGTTTCCTACACTCACTCATATATGCTGAATGCACATAATAGATTTTAAGGAATATATGCTGATGATCTTGTGCATGCTATGCAAGCCAAAAGACTGATTTGTCCACACATTTCACTGTGCTCTGCATATAATTGGGCATTATTGCTTTTCACCGGGAAATATTATCACTATGCAACATGCCACTGTTTAGTCATGTGCAGTTGTTATTACAGTTTTTACACAAGTAATATCCGTATATTTCTATGACATTCTTAAATACAAAGCTAACCAATCATTTTCATTTAGATTACTATAATAACAAATTCTTTTAGAGTTAATGATAAGAATCACAGAACTAATCCTAATATTCAAGTTTTAAGCCACCAAGCAGCCAAGGTTCCTCTTTGAACACAGGCAGTTTCTAAACATATGCAGAGAAGAACTGAACCTAAAGAAAAGTGATACATAGTTATAACCGATTAGTCTGAATGTGAAATTCATCCATCAACCATTTAACAACTCTTGTAGAATTTCTCACGCTCTCATTGGCTAATTTTCATTGCGAGTAAGCGGACAGACACAAGAATTTATAATTTATGTGATGCGTCAATGAGCGAGAGCAGACAATTTGACAATTTGTTATTGTAATAAACAAATTGATGTCAGTTTTTTAATGCATCTGTCCTGTTATTGACGATGAATTTTATCATAACACTGTCAAAGTAGTCTGCGGATCCACAAGGTGATAGTCGAGTGGATCCCCAGTTATCTGACAATATTATGACAAAACTCATGATCAATAACAGGACAGATGTACGAAAAACTGAGATCAATTTGTTAAACTGATTGAGTGAGGGATTGATTGAGGAAACAAACAAGCATTTGAGTAAGTAGTAGGTAGGAAACAAGAGACAACAACATGACAGAGTATGGTAAAAAAAAAAATGAAGTAAACAAACATAAAGGGACTCAATGTTAAAAGAAATGAGCTTCACTTGAGCTTGATAATTTAGAGGAACCAAACAGCCCTAGGGAACACACTACTTATTGCTTGAATATTCCTACAGAAAGAAAGTGCTCCTTTATGGAAACTACAAGTTTGGCAGGTATATTTTGCAGGTTGCAGGTTGCAGGTTGAAATTTAATTATAACTGGAAAACCGCTGGCACTTAAAATAATAATAACCTATATACTCGTCAGGGGTTCTTACATAAAGTAGTTTGCCACTTTCACATAATGAAAACACAATCAATCCGCTATAAATACTTATCGATTGACACGCTGAGACCAGTGAAATCTCTTAAAGGCCATCTGGATGGCTGCTCCACAGATGTTTCCATCAATTCCAGATTTGGCTCGGGTCTTCCCTCAACAACAGAGGATTGTCATCACAAATGAAGCAAATAAATAAAGAAATGAAATAATATAAGATTTTAACTGACGGAATATACTAGCACAAACTCAGTGTGCTTTCATTTTGGTACTCACAGGGAAGAAACCAAATTCAGCAGATATTTCAGATGATATTTCACATGTTTCTATAAAAACAATAATTCATTGCAGGCTTAAAATCATAGGAATATACTCTCCTCCCATCGCTTCGGCCAGTTTGGCACTAAGGTGGAGGCCACCTTTTTTTTGCAATTGTAAACAGCGTCATGTAACAGTCACGGTAAGTCTACCACCTGTACGTTTCTTTTAAGTGCCAGCAGTTTTCCAGTTATAATTAAATTTCTACCTGCAACCTGCAACCTGTAACCTGTAACCTGCAAAATATACCTGCTGTTACAAGTTTCAATATTTCTATGGAACCTCAATCACTTTATGGGTACAAAAAGATCTCCAAACTGCTAGTACTAAAGCTCCCAGTGGTGATACAGCTTGACCGTAGAGTGTTTGCACTGTTTTTGTAATGGATAAGAGTTCAAATCCCTGGCATTGAAGCCTGAATTTCTTCAGCCTTTCTTTTCAGTAGTTTCCACTTATTAGTTGAATATGACAGCAAAGATCTAATTCTCTCTGTACATTCTTTCTTTCCACAGCAGTTCACCGACATGATATCTATTTCATATCTATTTCAACTTTGACACCTATCACCTTCCTTGCTGATTGACCAAACACTGTCATAAAAGGTCTCCTTCAATCATTGAGGGAAAATGTACACGTCAGATGTACTTACATTCATTTGATAGTCTCTCTTAACTCTAAACAGTTGTTATGTAGATGAAAGAGTCATAAGATATTCCAGAGCCTTGTCACCATCATTATTAGCAGCCTGGAGACAATCCAGTATATTATTCTCCTTGAAGCCATATTCCTTAAATTTTTTCACCAGTTCAAGAAATTCTACTGCCTGTAAATAGAAAACAGTTTAATTGAGGTCATCCATGCAGTGTGTATAAGTCTTGTTTCCAACTCCTACAAGCTAAGGGAGACAGTGTCCTAATAGTGAGTGTGTTGGGGACTTCAGATTGAGTTGTCTGTGATTCAGCCTTCACTGGGGTAAGAGACTTCAATCTTAATCTCTCTCCACCCAGGATTTGAAATGGGCACTGTAAAATGTCGGGTGCAGTTCTGTTATGGACTAAGTTTCAATCTTAGTCAACACTTCATGCCACTGTAAATGGAAATACAGTTAAACCCCGCTATTTTGAACTTTCGGCAGAATCAAAAAATAGCTTGAAATAGTGGGGTCTGCCTATACTTTAAGAGCTGGCCCAATGACTGTACACCCCTAGGCTCAAAAGCAAGAAACCTGGACAAGGGTTTGTACACAATCAAGAATACATGTACAAACATACCCATACCTTAGCTTTCTCAGTGTTAGTGTAAACAAGGGCAACTTCTACAGTGTCTGCTGGATAGTTCATTTCACACAACTCTTGGGTAGCAAGAAGAAATTCCATAACCTGTAAAGATTTGTGAAAAGATTAACAGCTAAATGCAATGATTTAGACTACATCCTGACCCTGGTCTTCTTTACAAATTAACTGCTGTTTGTATATGAGGTGGTCACATTTTCCAAAGTTCTTTTAATAACCCAAGTGTTGGACTGGCCACTAGGATTGTAAATCTGACCACCTGCTCAAGAAAGGTAACCTATTTACACACAAAACCATGCTATGCCCAGTTGTTCAAAGTTGGATTCAATTCATGGTTGTGACTTCTAAATTCTCATGGGTTTAAGAAGTTTACTAGAGTACTGTTTCGATGAGTTTGTAGAAGTGATGCATCAAAGCAATAATGGGAGCTACTATGGAGAAGGTGGGGAGCCAGTGGTATGTCACATCCTCATGACCATATTTCCATATTACTTATTTATGGAGGGGTTACTGTTCTTGTTGATTCATTTTAATACATGAAAGAGCAAATACACTCATTAAAGCAAATAATGTTGGAGGGGGAGAATTGTTTGGGTTTTTTGCTGCTTTTACCCTGGAGGGCTTGAGTGAGAGTCAGGACAAGACCAAATAAGTTAAAAAATGCATTGGTACTACAATGAGTACATTAATCAGATCTAGCAGAACATTCTTGACTCTGATCGGTTTTACTGGGGCCTACTTGTCACATTGTTGGTGTTGACATCCAGTTACTGGTACATATCCAATTACAATTACCAGTGCACACCCACATAATTCGCATGTCAACTTCTGTTCAGGAAATACAATGGATTAATGTTCATTACCGTTTGTAAATCTTACAGAAAACACCACTGACTATTCCCTCAATGAAGTTCTCAAAAACTTCTTTAATCTTGAAATTTGTTACTGATACATTCAGTTAGTATTTGGACCTCATGTCATACAATTGAGAGAAACATTATTGTACTTGAAGGTGAAATACAAGAGATCCAAGACATTTCAAATAGGCCTAGTGCTACATGCTCATCCAATTTTGCAATATTACTTGCCTCATGGCTGCTTACATTGTACTCCACTCACTCCAATTACTACTGATGATACTTATGTATTATAACCAGTTGACAGTCTACTGCTAAAGGTACAATTTAGGTCAATATTTGGGTTGACACTATGTTTTAATGTGACTCAAAATGATTGCAAAGTTTTACGTTTTTGCCTGAAAGTGCAAACTTCAAGTCCTTCTAATACAGGTTAATAAGATATCATTAATTTTAATTTTCATGAACCTTTTCTGATCTAACTCTACAAAATATGCAAAATATTGTTACAGATTATTCAAATGCTTCAGCTGTGAAACACCCTACCAAGAGTAAAGTCATGAAACCAAAATCGTCCTTAAGCTTAGAACAACTGCTCTAGACCTTTGTTTTTCTGCAGACAAGCAAACCATAAACAAAGGCCCATGACACAATGGTATGCACTCAATTCCTAATCTCTGTAATAACTTTACATTTGCTATCCCAAAAAAAGGACACTGTTATGCAACATCTTTGGCAGCACCAAGTACAGACAGTGCTTGGCCTGGCTGAAATAAAATTTAGAGTCTGGTTGCCCACAGGGAAGTGGGAGGCGTGGTGGCCTCATGGTTAGTGTGCTCATCTCCTGATCAAGCGGTCCGGGTTTGAGCCCTGGCCAGGGACATTGTATTGTCTACTTGGGCAAGACACTTTAGTCTCACAGCGCCTCTCTCTACCCAGGGGTGTAAATGGGTACCGGCGAACTTAACGCTGGGGGTAACCCTGCGGTGGACTAGCATCCCGTCCAGGGGGGAGTAGAAATACTCCTAGTTGCTTCATGCTACGGAAACCGGGATAAGCTCCAGCCTGATGGGCCACTTGGCTCGTATACAGACTTTACCTACCTTGCCCACAGGGAAAGAGCAACAGACAAACTTGCCAAAAATTAAAACAAATTTATGACAAATGGCATCCAACTTCTCGTTGCATGCGCAGCCAGAGTGTAGATTGAAACAATTTGCCTCACTTTTAAAGTTTTTTCTGTTGTTTAGAAATCTGTAAATTTTACATATGGCAGTAAGCAACAAAAAAACATTGAAGGTCTACAGAGTATACTCCAAAAGGCTACAACCTACAACTTACAATATTATTATTCTTACTCTGCAGAGTGTTCTACAGTGCTTGACCATGACTGCATGGTTACATTTAGAATTCTGCAAGTCAGAATTAAAACACCTGCTTGCTATGGAGCTGTGTAAGCTTCATGGAAGTCTGAAGTGAAAGGAGAGACAAAGGAAGCAAACAAACAAGGCTCCCCTGAAGGAACAGGTGGTCTGAGACAAAATACTTCAAACTGTTTTCAATTGTTTGGTTATTCTCTTTTTCTAGAAAACCTGACTACCTAGAAGTTATTGCCCAAGTATTAGACCTTAAATATTGCATTCTTTACATGGCCACTCTTTGCTGATAGCCAAGTCTGTCAAGTTTATACATTGTTTTGATTGAGAGTAAGTATGATTGTGCTTCAACAGTCATAAGCAACTAGCACATCAATGATGTCAGATATAGATTTAGTGCCACATCACCACCTGCTTCATTGGCATTGAAAGTTCCACAGCATGAAGGACATTTTGTTTTAAGAAGATGGCCAGAGTAATTCACCACTTTTGATTCAACAGTACACAAGGGACACTTGTATTTGGCTGCCTGAATTCCCTGCAGTGATCTCATCAATTTGCCAGCAATTTCAGCACCATGTTGATCGTAAGCTCTCTTTTCTTTCTGACTCAAGTTGTCCAAAGTCCAGAACACATCAAAAAACTTTAGGCCAAGGACATCTGCATTCTGCACCCTGAAAAACCCATTGTCTGCCCAGTCATCCCCCCATGAATTCATCAGACGTAAGCTCTCGGCATCATAACTTGTCAGAACTACTGCATGGCCACCAGGGTTGCTTGTTGAGTGATGCTTTGAATCAAGGTAGGATCTTGTAAGGATTCCTTTGGGATTTTGCTCATAGAACTGGTAGAACCGATCCCACTGGGCTCCACTCAGATAAAATCTGGCAACCACCGGTTGTTTTGCAGAAATGGCCTTCATAGCACCAGTAGCATCTACCTCTTTGCACTCCAGGCGATACTTTGGACAAACTTCTTCAAGAACTCTTTTGGTTGGGGCTCCGTGCTCTCCATATTTAGCAATTAATTCATGTCTCAATTCAAAGAAATCTGGATAACCACCATCTCGTCCTATGATGCGCTTCATAGCAAGGTGTAAAACAGCAGCAGATGCATTTGCATAACAGGTTCCTCCATGTTGTCTCTTTGCTCCAAAGTCGTCACTTGACTTGTTGATATAGATATCCAGATCAACTGTAGAGAGCATATCCGAAAGAGCATCTTGGCTCAGGGCACCCTTCTTGGCCATGTCACAGACATCTTTGATAACATCTGGATGGTTCACTTGAAAAAAGAGTCTGGTTTCATTGTTGTCAATATGTATCTTCCATCCTCTCTTGACAAACAGAGTGCGTGGTATCTTCTGAGTTGTAATGGTGGAGCTCATTCTGAACATGAACTTTGCCGGATCTTGCCAATGTTCATCTTGAATGCTGTACAAATGACGAGGATCAGAAAGCTTTTGGTTTGTTATGAAACAACTGACCATGGTGACTCCAAGATTTGACAAAGTTTGAAGTGGTGGGTCATTTCCATCAGTAGGCATACCATCAGAGAGAATGAATAGCAGTTTCTGATGATTGGCAAACTCTTTGTACGAAAACAGATCCACAGAATGATGCATAGCTTTCATGAGTGGAGTGTCTCCATAAATGCAGGGCTCAATTGTTTCCAGCAACTCATCAACCCGTTCATTAGTTAGTTCTTGAACACCAACACTAGCATGCAGTATTTCTGATGCATCATGAACACTCATAATTGCAATTTTGCTGACATCCACCAATTGGAATTCTGCAGCTTTGCTCTGTCTGGTTGCAGCCATGAGTCGTTCACCCTTCTTAATTGCTTCTTTAACTGACCCTTCTGTGCCATGTGATTGCAGAGTGGAACCAAAAATTGGAACATACCCTGCTGCAAAAAATGCACCTTCAGTGGCAACATTACGAATTACTTTACCTCCATGAAATAAGTTTAATTCACGACACTCTCTAGGAAGACACTCATAAACAAACTTTTTTGTAAAATCACAGCTTCTTTGTAAATAGTGCAGCATTGCAGCAGCAGTAGTATCATCAACAACTTTGAGCAAGACATCCATCTTTCCCCAATGGCGAACTCTTGGCGCTCCATTTCTTTCAAGAATAGTCAGTGCTTCATCTAACATGTCTCTTTTGTTTGCTCTTGATCTTATATCTCCAATCTGAGCCTGTTCCTTAATTACTTCCTGCTTTGCTTTCCTAACAGTACTTAACAAATCAAAGACTTCAGGATGAGAAGGACTACCAACAGCTAAAGCAAAGGTCTGGTTTGAAGATGAGACATCATGCTTGATCAATTCATCCACCACTTTGAAGATTGACTTTGCCCATTCTCCACCTTCCTCCTCCACCCTGCCACCAACACTATTTCTCATGGAGTTTGAGACATCCACTAGAATGCCTATCAGGGTAGACATTGTTCTGAATCTTGAACAAAAAATCAACATGTAAGATTATTATGGGCAAAATGTTATCAAGGCTTTAATCCTAAATTTACAGTGAAACTAGTTTTTGCAAGCAAGGAATATTAAACTCTGATGTTAAGGATAAACGATATTTAATAATAATATTTACGGATAACTCAGGAACAGAAAAGTGAAGAAAACAAAAAAACACATATATATGCAAGCAAAACAAAATATTGTGAAAACAAAATAAACCTTGAAAAACCTCAAAACTACACCAGACAATGAGATGACCAAGAAAACAGCAAAAAATGAATGTAAAAATCACCAAAATGAAAAGGACATCAACTTCAAGATATGTACAAGTGCTAAATAATTTACAGAGAAATAGCAAAACAATAATATTGCCTATGACCCTGTTGATCCTAATTTCCATTTTAATTCCACGAAAGACAGAAAGGATAATGAAAATTACTGATTTCTGAACATCTTTATGCCTTTTACAAAGAAAACACAAACATAAATAAAACTGTTTTCAAAAGAAAATGGATGAAGCCAAATGTATCAAAAGAGTGTGGAGCAACATATATGCAAAAATAGTGCTGAAAATCTGAAACACAGAGTGCGAAAAGTTTTCCAACTCTTGAAAAAAGGATGTTTAAAGTTCCAACTATACTCTGGGCAGGTATCTAGCTTAATTTTATGCCTGTCTAGTGGGACTTTTTCTGTACAATAATTTAAACACACAAATCAATTGTACATGAAATGTATAATCAATTACATTCGACAAACTATGTGTACATCCAATCATTTAACGTTCTTTTAAGAAGATTAAAAGCTCTTGCAACTGACCCAAAATAGAAGGCCATGACTATGCCATTGTGCAACAATCTTCATTTTCTTGGTTTCTTGGAAAAAAGGGAAGTTAAATAACAGGGCATTCCAATTACCAGCTTTTTTCCAATTTTTCAGGCAAAAAGTTTCGTCTCATTGCGGATTTAATTAGCTGATATGCAACAGAGTAAACAAGGTTGGATGGCGAAAAGAGATCTAATTTTACTCGTAACCTCTAAAACTGTTCAAGGCTAAGGTAACTGCAAACCTTCGCGAGTGTCCTCCAGAAAAAATTCATACGTGTGCTGTTTTGAAGGAAACCCCCACAAACTATATGTCAATAGAAAGGTTATAAAATGTAGAATTCGATGAAATTATATTCATTTGTGCCGACTGCCTTACTAAGGTGGCAGAAGCCGTTAACACCAAAATGACCGACTGAAATTCTGGCGAATTAATCGGGTATCAAATGTAATCGTTGATACAAAATAACTGTGCAGTGTTAATCACAAAGCATCAATCTCTCAAAGCGTGTCACCATTTTCTTTCATTTCTCTTGATTATCTTTTCAGAGATCTTTCAAGGTCCACTATCGAAAAATTCACGTAACGTGTTGCATTAGAGACCGCCACGAGAAAAGTATTTGAAATTAAAGAATTCACTGACATGTTTTTGTTCTGTATCTATCAGTGAATGTTCTGGCCAAACTTCAAGGTGAACCGTCGATTCTACGTACCCTACTAATTCATTTAAAGAGGGATTCTCTTGAAAAACGAGCACAAGTTTTCACCTTCTGAAGATTTATAAACATGTCACGCCTTCTCAGAGGGATATGTAAACTCAAAATGCTGCCTGCCAATGAAATAACAGAACCCCTAGTGTTCACAGTAAGGAAAGTTGAGCTTCACTGTAAAGCGATAGTGTTTCAGTCATGTTTTAGATGCGTACATTTTAGGCCGGTGGTCAACAATAAAGGGCAAAACAGAGAAAAGTGATGTGCAACAAAACAAGAAGAAACTGAGGAGCAATTGCTGAAGCGTGATTACAAAAAGGCACTCTTGACGGACATGAAATCTCAAATTGAAAGTATTTGATATAGGATCTCTATATTAAGCTGTTCGCCATGAAAAGATCGCTGAGGAGTCCATGCCTTTTGGGGATTATGACACCTTGACGCTTTATTAATTTTTATTTAAAAAAACCTCTTTTTCCAAATAACCTTGAATAATGAACTTTAATTTGGTTGGAAAAAAGAAAATTTGGAAAAAGTAGCCCTACAAAGGTTTGGAGTAACCTTAAAACATGTGTGAAGTAACCAACTACCGGTAAGTGGAACCTAATATATCAAAGTGTTTGTAAAAGTATTGACTTGTAAACTGAAAAAGCAGTCAAATACAACATAACAATTTGCTTCTAGAAGGGCTGCAGTTTTCCATTAGCAATGAAACCTTTGGATCAAAGAAGGATAACACTGATGTTTAACGCCCATGAATAGTTACTTTCTTAATTGAGAGAAGCTCTAGGTTTGGTAAGCACAATGGTAAGAAATTGCGTGTTCAACGAATCTTGACCACTTAACAATTTGAAAGCTAAAAGTACAAATGAATGTTAGTCACAGATGAAGTCAACATTAGGTTGTAATAAGAATGCTGAAATGATCCCTTCAGTTGCTTTCCAACTTGATCGGAGTCAAATTCAACTTCTGCTTTCCGTCTGTCAATTTAATTTCCAAGGCAATGTAAATGTGTTTCGCTCACTCTTGTATGCATTCCAGAACACCTACGTTTGTACTTGCTTACCTAGAAAATGTATAAAAGCCAAAAGGCAAGAAAGATATCCTTTCACGCTTCTGGTGTTTTGCACAACTGATTGTGTTGCCCAGTCATGTTGATCACAACCGAATGTACCCCAGCATTGACAGAAGGCTGGACAACAGTCACATGTCAACTGGTCATCTCTGATGGCTGGGAGATAATTCTCCTTTCGCTGACTGGGAAGTAATGTTGGGCATGGTTTCGGACAAAATTATAGACGGTCTCACTCGATCAGTAACAACACTACCCTTCAACCTCTTTGCCTTCTAAAAACACTCGTTACCCTGTAGTTTTCACATTACAAAACCTTGTAACCACTTTCCAACCTCAGACGTTATTTTTTATTAACTGGAACTCTTTGTAAATGAGCCTCACCAGGAAACCACAAAGCAAAACAGTGCAAACAATTGAGAGCCTGAAATTTGCATACCAATATTTCACATGTACAGCTATTTTTAGTGTTGCTCTTTTGATTGGCGAAGCAGGCATGGAAGAATGCCTGCTGTCCCGAGCTTGAGACAATTTTTCCTTTTTCATCACCTACAGAGCTGAATTCATTGTGTTGAAGATGAGAAAAATTACCATACACGACTGCATTATGAAAGGATATTGTATCTTAATAGCTCCAGTCTTTCAAAGTCTCTTCCTGCTACATTTTTTCTTCCCCTTGGTACTCTCACTGGAAGCATCTTTTTTACCTATCATATGGGTTTATTTACTGAAACCCGTAATTCTGGTACACAATACGTTAATCTTTACATTTTTTTTATTTAGGAAGATCTTGCATATGGTCGGTATTTTGCATTTATATTACAAGAATATTCTGCTCTTTATTTATTTTGCTCCTAACCCTTGTTTTTCCAAATCTTCTCACTTTCCATAGAAATTGATCTTTTAGTTTGGAGTTATCGGGTTCTTTATAATTTTTATTGCCAAATATAGCAACAGATGAAGTTGAATATAGAAGAGCTGTCTGGATTTGTAGCCTTAGGCTGCAAGTGTACGCGTGCAGCTTTGAGCCACATGTCATTTTAAGTTGCTCAAATTTCCAGTTTGCTTACACAAATAGAACAGGTTAAATTATTAGTAATTATAAAACTACAGGGTAACAGCCATTTTTCGAAAGGAAAAATGATCCAAGTGTGGTTTCTTGACTGATGGAGACACCATTAATTTGTTTGCTTTGTTTGTGGTTTTATTTCACATCTGATTATTGGCTACACAATCAACATGTCAAAATCAAATCAAAGTCGTTGGATGTTGTCCTTCAGTAGCATTTTGAATGAAAGTGTTAAAAGTGTTCACACCTTTTTGCCTTTCACTGTAAAAAATGATTTTAGCTGAGTTTTTCTGATTTGTGGTACAGAAACTTTTCAAATTTTTCCTGAAGACTCCATGGTGACAAGTTAAACAACAAATTAATTAGACTAGACTGTGACATGACAAAGCAAGCCTTTCAATTTGAAACAGATTCCTTTGGGTGGTTTAAAAATATAAACATAGACTCAATTCTTATAAAATGACAAACATTTTTCTGTAACCTTCTTTTTTGCCCCCAAAAATGCTCTCAGGCATTAAGGTATCATGGTAGTTGGATTGACAGTGTTTGGAAATCGCGCTCTTACGCTGGCGCTTTGAAAGAAAACCCCATCAACCTATACATTTTCTGAAAGCTTAATAGTTATAGAATACAATGATATCTTTGAAATTTTCTAAAAAGTTATCGTCGCAGTGATATTAAAAGAAATACCCAGAAACACTGCTTCGCTTAAACTGGTTCACTTCCGCGTGTGAATTATCGGAGCGGCATGATTTACATCGGAAATGTTTTCTCACACATCACCCTCAAAAAGCGCGTCTGCGATTTTCCAGATGTGGTTTGGTTTTTTTTTCTACACCCACCTAAACTTTGATATTTTCAATGCAGACGTTTCCTTCTACTAAAGAAGCCATAACTGTGAAATGGAAGCGAAATTAAACAAAGCCCAACACGCTTTTTCGAAGGACGTATCCTAGAACATACCTGCCGATTTTCAGCCATCGGAAGATGTGCATAAACGAACTAAAACTGTTCATCCTTAGATGCAGTTTCATTTTATCGAGAAAAACATGAAAAACCTTTTATGAGATTGGTATGAATAGGTGTTAAAAATCCCCTCCACACTGACAGATGTCGGCATGGGTCAGTTTACCATAACAATGGGTTATGACAACTTGAAATAAACAGACGACTAATATTCTGGCATGGAAACACGTCACAGTGAAATCGTGCGAGAAGCAACAAACTACAAGTTAAACTGCTGTGATTACTTTTACTTAAAAGATTTCATCAGCGGCATTTGTATTATGTTGCTTAAGTTTAGGCTCCTTTGTTTTCCAGACATTTCTTGAAACCATGCCTCGTGAAGCCAAAAAGCATGAAAAAAAGGAAATCTCGAGGTCTACATTGTCTACATCTACATCTGCGCTTGACTCTCTCATTGTGGAAGTTTCAGAATCGTGTCTGTTCTATAACAACTTCGCGTGACTCGCACTTGTTGTATTTTGACCTTTAGCTTCATTGGCAGGACTAGTGTCCTCGAGTTCCTTCGACCATTCTTCTTGGTTACAATGCGACCCACAGTCGCTCAGAGCCAAAGATCTTATTCGACGCTGGACCTGTGGGTTCCACCAGATTTTCACCTCTTCAGCTTCTTCGAAGACGAAAATGGACAAGAATTTTTCGTCCTGACATAAAGAAAATTTGACAAGAACGAAAGCCAACTTGCGATGAAACAACCAGATCAAGAACAGTTCGTGTGCACAAATGAAATATCACACAGCAATTCGCATTACTTGTGACAATTGGTGGTGAATTTTAATTAGAGGTGTCAACGTGCTGTAAGGGGTTAATAATATTCAAAAATAATTTTTTTGCTTTAACTTAAAAAGTAAAAAAGCCATTTTCCCTATTCTTTTTGCAAAATATTTTATCTCAGTCTTCTCAATTTGAACAGCCAAAAAAAGATTTTTCACATTTTTCATAAAAATGCACCTACCATGATACCTTAATTGGAATGGGTCATTTGAACTTCCCAAACTCTTCAGATTTTGTGGCTAAATTAAAATAGCTCTTGCACACCTTGCGTGCCTACGTTTTCTTATGAGAGTCTCCCGATCATTTTTAACTCATGAATTGCGCATGCGCAACACAAGTTATCGTGAGTTGTGGGAAAATGTGTAGCTTGCTTAATGGGCTGTAAACACTATGCAAATAAGGTATGGTTGCAGCTTACTTTTAAATTGCTGTTCATCTTTAATTAAAATAAGGCCGAAATTAAAAGATATAAGTTAAAGAAGACTTGGCCACCGAAAATGGGAACATCGAGGATTGTAAAATCGATGAGCAGCACAATTTCTCATTGGATGCGGACTTCATGTGGATTTTACAGAAATGGAAGTCGTTGAAGTATGGTTACAGTATGGTAAATGCGCATATAGCAAGCGAAATGATATAAAGACAGAGCATTTATTTATTGTATCGCTAAAAACAACGAAAAAAGAAAGGAAAAAAAACTAATGATCTACCTTCCACCCGGAGTCGATCGTGGAACCTTTCGACCCGCTAACATGTCCACTATCCTCTGTGCTACGTGAACATTACATGATGAAGAGGGGGAGAAAATAAACGCTATAACAATTAAACCGCTGATAACTTGGCAAGCTCAAGTCTGTACCAGGATTGTCTGAAGGTTAATTTGTCTTTCACTGAGCAACTGTTAGTGAGTATATTTGGCATTCGTGGATTTCTCTGACGCTCGACAGTGCCTTTTTTAAAACTTAGAGGTCACACGTGTTCATTCATCGGCAAATAGAGTCGCAACGTTTGTTTTAAGGGAAGGTCTTCATGACATGTTTTGCACCAAGGCTCTTCGCAAGCTACACACAACACAGGTAAGCTGAAACAAGATGTTTTGTTCGAGAAGCTTGGTTTCGAAGAAATCGGAGTGAATCAACGTAGTAGTTGAAGGATACATTAGTCGTCGCGATCACCAACTGGATCTGAAGAGACTTTAACATTCCACATTAGGCTGTTTGTGTTGGACTTTTTTGAACATGGTGAAAGAGAAGTTGTTGAGACAGTTTGTCTTGTTATTTTTCGTTTGATTTCCTTCATGGAAGACCAGGTGTCCAGCCTGAACAAAAAAGGAGTCAAAACTACAGTTTTGGGGCCAGAAAGTTCTGACACGGAAATTAAGGATGCTCTTGAAGGTAAATACAACCTTGCACTTTCAAGTGGGTTTTGAATACAGATCGCGGATTTAAAGCAGCTTCCTGGGCTTTAGAAAACAAAAGTGGTAATGAACAGTATTACTTTGAAGTTTAATCCTAATTCTTGAACGACTACTAAAGCCACGGCCGATAAAAACTCAAGCTTTCGCTTCAGTGTAAAGAATTAATTTGAACATGCTGTCACGCAGTAAAGCACATCTGTGAAATTTTGAACATTTTTTTGCTTTTAGATAGTTTTTGTTTTTGCCTCATCTTGAATGAAACTTTATTGTTATTGAACTTCCTGTCATGTTTCTTTCATTTGGTTACCTTTCTTTGGGAATTTTAGGTTTAGTTAACAGCATTTTTGCACCGTGGATTTCTGCATATTTAATGATGGCAACCGCCGCGGCTGTGTTTGTTTAGTTTATTTGCTTCGTTCAAATACATTTTTTTTTAGTTTTATTCAGCTACTATAAAACTCCTGAGAAAAGAACTAAATGGGCACTAATTTAGCACAGTTGAAATACGATTTGTCTCAAAATAATTGGCTTGTTCTTGTCGTCTTGTTTATCTACAACTTTCATCTTTCTTTCACTGCGCTGCATTATTTGTCGCATGCGAAGAAATTGTATCATTTCTTGTTTTTAAATTGTACCTTAGATATGTCTTTTCGCTGTTATTTTCCCGTGTTTTCTCAAATGTTATCCGCTATAATAAAAGAAGCGAAATTTTGTTGTTTTCAGTTTCGTTTTGTCCTCCAAAGTCAATAATTAACTCGTTTTTACGTGTTCAATTTTCTCGGCTTTTGTTGCACGGCAAAGAAAAAATATAATTTCTTGTTTTCTCATCAATTATAATACACCTCAAGTTGAGTTCTTTTCGTTGATATTTTTTAAAAATTTTGGCCCGTCATTTGTTCAACTTTAAATAAAGAATGTCTTAAAATCTGATCTTGTACATGGCTGTGGTTACTGGGCATATGGTTTATTTTTCTGCTTACGCCCGCTCTGAAATATTTCAAAAAAAATCTCCAGGGAATTAGGGGTAGGCTGTGAATCATTACGTCACACCCATGTTTTGTGCCAAAAATTCTACAAATTTTAAATTTGAATCTGAGCAAGTGGAACAAGTCAACTTCATTTTATAGAAGTAAAAGTCTACTTGAGGCAAGTCTATCTGGAGGCGTTCATGCGGGACGCTTTGGTCTATGTAAGCATTAACTTTGAATGGCTACCCTGGAACTGCAAACACTCATGCCCCGTCCACACTACACTGGAGAAATTTCAAAAGGGTGTTAATAACTCTGAAAACACATCAAATGTTTTCCGCCCACACTTCGTTGGAGAAATTTGAAAATGCAACAATCACCGGTCATTTTGGATTTGTGTTTGAGGAAATCGTGACGTCATCGTTTTGGAAAAGCTCCATTTTGAAAATGTTTTCCATCCACATTAAAACACAAAGCCGGCAGTGTTTTCGTTTGAAGAACACCCGTTTTCGTGGAGAATTAGTGTGGACAAAAGACGTAACCGTCAAAATAAAGCTGCGTTTTCAAATTTTTCTGGCGTAGTGTGGACAAGGCCTCAGTGTAATTGTTTATCAAGTATTACAAATCAAACCTGAAGGTCAAAATTGCTAAAATTACGCACTGGTCGGTAAACACGCACTGATTATCAGATAAGATCGAAATCTCTCGTGATATCACAAATTGTTCTTGCGGACAGACTGGTTGGTGGTTTCCACTGGAATGCTAGCAGGCTTGTACCAAGAGTCTTCGTTCCCCTTGACCAGCGGTCGGGAAACGAGCCACCCTGGAGAGATCCAACTTAAAGTCCAAAAATATCGGACTTCCGGTTGAATTGCGCCTAGCTCATAAACACGTGGCTCAATCGAGTCGCCTATGTTTTTCTTTAGCGTGCAAGGGCACCTGTTTTTTCTGCTCTTGTTTCATGCAAAAAAAAACAAAAAAAACCGGATCCTCTCGCAGGCTAGTTTTTCTTCCAATCATTTTCATCACTTTCAAAGCCAGTGGAACTTAAGGCTGCAATGGAACTAGATATACTTCGCTGTGGATACTTCACCATCGGCATACCTACATTGGTTACATGAGCTGGAAGTCTGTTCCTCTCTTTTTGCTTAATTTTCTCTAATTTCCCTCGACAAAGGAAAATAAACCACGTTTCCTCGTCGCCTTGTTGCAACTTGAAATGAAAATATCGCCTAGACTTTGCATTTCACGGAATTTTTACATCGGAAACTTCCATCGAAAATGTCATGAACGTGTCCTTGTACATGTACGTCCTTATAAGCTGAACATGAAAATGCCATTTTGCAACAAAACTCGAAACTCGTTTCTGTTTATCTCATTTGATAAAGAGAGAATGATTTATGTTTTCGCTAAGACAGTATTGCCTTGATTTTTCAATATTTCCAATGTTCACTTTTCAAGCACATTTACTGCCAACTATTTCTTGGTGAGTTAGAAACAAAAATGATAAATGTTTAAAACACATGACCTCGTCCACCCTTGTCAAATGTAATAGCAAGATTGTTTCAGTTGTAATGCCTTCTTATCCAAATGTTACTTTGTTTCCTTGGTACTTTATTAGCGAACACTGAACTACTGCTCGTACTCTAAATATGAAAATTAACCACAATATTCCCTAAACCAGATAATACTAAACATAATCCAGACAATATTTTAATTCTTTTGTTCAATTCACGAGTTTGCTCACAGAGCCTTTTGATTTGTTGGTTGTACTGTAGAAGAACCTCAAAACTGGACAAAAGTTCCCAAACAGTTTAGAAAACTGCTGAAAAACTGCAAAACATAGATATAAAATCACCATACAAAAAAAGATAGTAAGATGCAGGAGGTATGCATTTTATAAACATGAAAAACAGCAAAACAACATCAGTGCAGCTGTCCCAGTTGACCTCAATTTCCGTGTTGATTCCGAGAAAGGAGGTATGTTGAAAATTCCAATTAAAAAAATTTCTGCACGTCTAGCTTCAATGCCTTTTACAAACCGAAAAATGTGCGGTACTAAAAACAATTTTCGAAACAAAATGGAAACAGTCGAGATTATTTCGTTTGGTGGAATGAGCTCTGCTCAAAAATTTTACATGAAATACATAACAGTAATTATACTCAAATAAGTACAGAAAGGTAAATGTGACGAATGTCTTAACAAAGGTTCGAGCAACGTAGCACATCATAAGGATTACGACATAAATGAATTGTGAATTATTTCTAGATTATCCTTTTGAGAAAGGGCGATATTCTTGAGTTGAAATCGTCTTTTTCTTCCTGCAGTCCATGGTAACATACATCTGAAAATCTGGGCGTAACAAGCTGTTAAGGCGCTGTGTCCTTAGAACATGAAATATCACAAAAAAAAAATCAAACAGTTTTCTTGTGGCGAGGGCTGTAAGTGCTTTTTAAGGCATTTTAAACGTCGGATAAACTTAGGATATATAAAAAAATACTGATCAAAAACAACCAACTAATTCAATGCTTCTCCCATGACGGAACTAAACCTCGGCTTTTTGGTCACCAAAATGGTCAGATATCGCAAGCTAAATGAATATAAGCTACATAAAAATGGCCTCTGAGAAAAGAAGTTGTTAAATCCACTTTTCGTCAAAAACTGTGACTACTTCGACGATTATTTTCGGGCTCGTCATTGAAAGTGAAAGTGCAAAAAAAATAAGAACATCAACTTCCGGGTTTTTAATACTGTCCGTGGCTCAAAACTCCTTCACTAGTTACGTTCGCAAATCGTAACATGAGAAACGTGCCTGGTGCGCTTTCAGATGCATATCCTAAGACAACTACTTCTGTAACTGTTTACCTGGGAACGATATATGCCAAAGTCCACCTTTCCAACTTCTTGGCGTGTTGTTTACTAACGACTTCTCCTGGTTGATCACCACAGGAAGTAGAGGAAGGATGGAAACGAGTCACACGACACCTTTTCACCAATGAGATTGCTGGTTTCACTCCACGCACCACCAACAAAGTAAATCGAAACCACATATCTTCATAAAACATGCACAACAGTACAACAGTATTTTCAGAGATTACCAGAGATTCTACTTGACCGTTTCCCAGGTCTGTGCGTGATTCCGTACTCGAGTTACAGTATTCGTCAAGACGTTCCATACAAATTTACCGAGATCGGCAAAGAAGCGTTCGCGGAGGGTCAAAATATTGCGGCCGGAAATCAATGGAAGTATGTTAAAACACATCTGTAATTGAAGCGATCATTTCATCCTCATGACCTTGAAAACTTTCACATCAAATATGCACAGGATGAGTCCTTTTCACATGTCTGACATCCTCGTGACCATAATGAAGTCGTGTGGTGCCAAAACAAAACTGCCCGAATGTTATCGACCCGGTTGGGGAAGGGGGGAGGGGGGAGTACTCCCAGAAAAATTGGGTGGGGGTGTGCGCCCCATTTCCCAAAACTCGTCCCTTTTTCATGACCAAAATCTGCGATTTTCCCTACCCCATTTATGGCCTGATCAAACATTTGATACCCTATTTATGACTGTTGCGGTTGGCACAGCTGCCCTAAACAAAATTTGTAAGGGCTTTTGTTGATGGTCTTAGCAATAATGCTGACAAAGTAGCTTCTTCTAAAAGACATACCCAATTCAAGATTAGAGTGCAAGAACTATACCCTATTTATGACCAAAATGGCCAAAATTGATACCCTATTTTATGACTAAAAGGGCTGAAAATCCTACCCTTTATAGCCCATATAAGGGAGTACTCCCCCAGGGGGATATTGAACTGAAAACTTATTAGAGAGTATATATCACTGATTACAGAGCCTCTGTTGTGGGAGTGAGCAGAGGCAGAGCAGGAGGGGTGGCATAATAGAAAGTTAAATCACTGTCAGAATTTCATGCAACCGTCACGGACATCTTAATATCACACTTGATTTGAAAGTACAATTTTTTTGAAGGATTCAATCTACATTCAATTTCTGCAAGCTTTTTCCCTTCAACAATTGCGGATAACAAAGAATTGTGAGGTGATTATGTTAAACAGAATGAAAAAGATTAATGACTTGCTTATCATGGAAAATTGACCTCACTTTACAGATGCAATTTAATCAACTGAAACAAGGACACCAGAACATACCTACTTAACAACATGGACTTTTGCAATAGTTATTAATCAAACAGTAGTCAGCAGGACAAACTGGGGACCCATAAAATAGGCTTTCCATGCTGAAGGATTCTCACTGGGGATATTAAGGTGAAACAGTGACACGAAGTCCCCTTAGGGGTCTGAAATTTGCAACCCTTTACGTAAGAAACTTTAAAGACTTTGATTGGAGGATTCTGGGGTTAAGTTCTCTAGTGTCTGGGTTTCCTCACTGAAGCGCTGATTTCTGGTTTTTCACTTTGGTGCGCGAGAGAGTTTAAAACCGATGTGGAGAACAACATGTATTACCACCAAACCATATTGATTCTCATTCCCCTAGACAGAAGTGACCAGTGATCACTTGGCAAATATTCCCAAGGTAGAACAAAGTGATGCAAAGTCCATAGAGGGGGACCAACAAAAGGCCAAGGCATTGCTTTTTTTAACACTTTGTATTTCCAAGACCTAGAATTATCTACAACCTGTATACATTGTATTTTGAATTCACTATTTCTCAGTATTTAATGATGCACAGACAAGCACATATATACAAAACTACATAACCTTTCTATTTTTGTATTATTATGGTAATGATGCCATGAAATAAAATTAGGTGCATCAATAAATATACCTTGGTGCAGTGGCCTTGTAGTCAGTGTGCTAAAATCAACAAACATGTAATAGTATTCCACTCATCACAGTAAATAAGTAAAAAGTAAATAAGTGAAAAGCAAATAAGTGAAAAATAAATAAGTGAAAAGCAAAGTCTCATTAACCCGTTTTAACAATGATCAAGATATTTTTGGCAACACCAGCAAAAATATACAAATCATTGTGGTAAAAAAAAAATTGTCTTTGGTCAAATACATTTAAAAAATGCTCTACAAAAGATTGCCAGAAATATCAAACAATTTACAAGATACTAAAAGGCAGTTGTTCCTCCAGTTGCCACTACTACTGCTCATCACTCAGGATGCTTATGCTCTAAATATCAGAGCTTGGTCTAATCCAAAACCTTTACTTGATCATACATTAATCACCTGGCAATGCCCCGTAAGCAGTTGAAAAAAGTCACTTGTATAGAACTCTAGGCTAGAAGGCACATAAAAGAATAATAGGAAACGGTGTCTATGACTACCCTACCATATCCTTTAATGAAACTATCACATTTAACAAGGTGTGGTATTTGAATCAAACTTTTAACACCTGCACGGTTTGCAACTGCACATTAGAGGGAACAACATGGCTTAAGAGACAAACTTTAAAAACCAGCTACCAGTATAAAATTAGAACCTTCAGATGAGAAAGTGGTCTGTGATGAAATATGATGTACTTCAAACTGGTTTCCCTGATATGTTAAGTTTCTCTTTCTAGAGAAGTGGCCTGAACAAATGTGACAAGCAATTTATGGAAAGAGAACATAACTGTTTGACATTTTAAGAGTCAGTTGTTAATTCTCTGCATATCCTAAAAACTAGTACCCACTGTCTGTTTATAGCCAAGTCTCTGATAAAAGTTAATTATCCTTTCTAAGCTTTCCAAGCTTTTTTTTCAGGGAGTGTCTCGACTGCTTTTGTTCTTTAGTGTGAATAAAGATTGTTGTTGTGGTTGTTCCCGTACAAAATTTTTACCAAGATCTCGCCAAGATTGATGACATCTTGCAGAGATTGCAGAGATCTCGCCAAGATCTCGCCATGATGTTTGTGAGTTCCTGAATCTCGGTGAGATCACAGCAAGATTTCCTACATCTCGCTGAGATTGGCAAGATCTCACTGAGACTGGCGAGATCTCGCCAAGATTGCCAGTACACCGAACAATTTTTAGCAATGGGCAAAAATTGAGCAGTCAATGAAGATAAACCTTTTCAGGACATTCGCACTGAGGTGAAGTTGTAGCCAAGCCAAATTAATTTCTTTCGATTCTTTGCGGCTGACAGATTTAGTACATCAGGTTAATTATTCTTGTTTGTTCGAGGTAAAGGAGGTGACGACCCAAGGATAAAGGTTAGTTCTCCTGTGTTTCTAGTTTCAGTAAAGACAATTTTCCTATCATTAAATGTAACCAAATGTGAAGTGAAGGTGAAAGTATCTGATACTGTTAAGCTTTTCTGAACTGTATATGATGGTCTTATCTGTCAATAAATCTGGTTGTTTTTGACATGTGTTTGTTTTGTCTGCCAGAGACTATTTCTCTCAACGAATTTATGATATCTGGGTGTGAGTGTTAACATTTTGATAGCTTGGCAAGATTGCCAAGAATACCTCCAGTTTCTCGGCGAGGTTTTTTCGCCTCCAATATTTTAATATTCTCAGGGAGATTTCAAGATCTCGCCGTGATCTTACATGTACTTGACGTCTCGCCGAGATTCTCGGCGAGTTTTTGGCTGGCGAGATTTTGAGATCTTGGCGAGATCTTGCCGAGAACTTGGCAATCTCGCAAAAAACTCGCCGAGATTCTCAGCGAGATCTTGGTCAAAACTTTCCAAGGGTTGTTGTTCATGATTGTAGTGCATCAATGATGTCAGATATAGATTCAAAGCCAAGTCACCACCTTCTTCATTGGCATTGAAAGTTCCACCGCATGAAGGACATTTTGTTTTAAGAAGATGGCCAGAGTAATCCACCACTCTTGATTCAACAGCACACAAGGGACACTTGTATCTGACTGCCTGAATTCCTTGCAGTGATCTCATCAATTTGGCAGCAATTTTAGCGCCATGCTGGTCATAGGCTCTCTTTTCTTTCTGACTCAAGCTGTCCAAAGTCCAGAACACGTCAAAGAATTTTAGGCCTGGTAGGACATTTGCATTCTGCACCCTGAAAAACCCATTGTCTGCCCAGTCATCCCCCCATGAATTCATCAGACGTAAGCTCTCGGCATCATAACTTGTCAGAACTACTGCATGGCCACCAGGGTTGCTTGTTGAGTGATGCTTTAAATCAAGGTAGGATCTTGTAAGGATTCCTTTGGGATTCTCCTCATAGAACTGGTAGAACTGATCCCACTGGGCTCCACTCAGATAAAATCTGGCAACCACTGCTTGTTTTGCAGAAATGGCCTTCATAGCACCAATAGCATCTACCTCTTTGCACTTCAGACGATACTTTGGACAAACTTCTTCAAGAACTCTTTTGGTTGGGGCTCCGTGCTCTCCATATTTAGCAATCAATTCACGCCTCAGTTCAAAGAAATCTGGATAACCACCATCTCGTCCTATGATGCGCTTCATGGCAAGGTGTAAAACAGCAGCAGAAGCATTTGCATAACAGGTTCCGCCATGTTGTCTCTTTGCCCCAAACCCATCATTTGACTTGTTGATGTAGAGATCCAGATCAACTGTAGAGAGCATATCTGAAAGGGCATCTTGGCTCAGGGCACCCTTTTTGGCCATGTCACAGACCTCTTTGACAAGGTCTGGATGGTTCACTTGAAAAAACAGTCTGGTTTCATTGTTGTCAATATGTATCTTCCATCCTCTCTTGACAAACAGAGTGTGTGGTATCTTCTGAGTTGTGATGGAGGAGCTCATTCTGAACATGGTCTTTGCTGGCTCTTCCCAATTTTCATCTAGGATGCTGTACAAATGACGAGGATCAGAAAGCTTCTGGTTTGTTATGAAACAACTGACCACAGTGACTCCCAAATCTGACAAATTTTTAAGTGGTGGGTTGTCTCCATCAGTGGGCATACCATCAGAGAGAATGAATAGCACTTTCTGATGATTGGCAAACTCTTTATATGAAAACAGATCCACTGAATCACGCATAGCTTGCATGAGTGGAGTCTTTCCATAAATACAGGGCTCAATTGTTTCCAGCAACTCATCAACCCGTTCATTAGTTAGTTCTTGATCACCAGCACTGGCATGCAGTATTTCTGATGCATCATGGACACTCATAACTGCAACTTTGCTGACATCCACCCGTTGGAATTCTGCAGCTTTGCTCCGTCTGATTTCAGTCATGAGTTGTTTACCCTTCTTAATTGCTTCTTTAACTGAACCTTCTGTGCCATGTGATTGCAGAGTGGAACCAACAACTGGAACAAGCCCTGCTGCAAAAAATGCACCTTCAGCCGCAACATTACCAATGCTATCTAATGATAATTCACGACACTCTCTAGGAAGACACTTGTAAACAAACTTTTCCATAAAATCACAGTTTCCTTGTAAATAGTGAAGCATTGCAGCAGCAGTAGTATCATCAACAACTTTGAGCAAGACATCCATCTTTCCCCAATGGCGAACTCTTGGCGCTCCATTTCTTTCAAGAATAGTCAGTGCTTTATCTAACACTTCTCTCTTGCTTGCTCTTGATTTTATATCTTCAATCTGATCTTGTTCCTTCTTTACTTCCTGATTTGCTTTCCTAACAGTGCTTAACAAATCAAACACTTTAGGATGAGAAGGACTACCAAAAGCTAAAGCAAAGGTCTGGTTTGAAGACGAGACATCATGCTTGATCAATTCATCCACCACTTTGAAGATTGACTTTGCCCATTTTCCACCTTTCTCCTCCACCCTGCCACCAACACTATTTCTCATGGAGTCTGAGACATCAACTAAAATGCCTATCAGGGTAGACCATGTTTCATATCTTCGAAAAATAAAAACAGCATGCAAGATAATTTGTCATGAGCAAAATGGCTTTGCCGGTAATTCTACATAAAATTCAACCCAAATGCAACACAAGCAGATTCCAAAACAGCATGGACAAAATTAATGTAAAAACAGTGATGATAATCTCAAACAGACTTCCAATAAGTTTCCCCAATTTTTGGGGGAAAAAAGAATGTTTAAAGCTCCCACCATAGTCTATGCAGATATCTAGCAAACTAACTACATGTGCTGTGCTGTAAAGCATCCTACTTTTCAGTCTATTTGGGCTTTTCCTACACTTTAATTTTAACAAGCACATAAAATGCACAGACAAAGTACATTTGACGCACTAGTTGTACATCCAATCATGTAACGTTAACGATACTCTCACGACTGACTAAAATGGTATGCATAATATCACAGACCGGCTAAGTTTGACGTGTAGCAAACTTGCAATCTGGTGAAGCTCCACTTCTGACTAGGCACAGAATATAAATCAGCACAAAGATAAAATATTAACAAAGTTCAAAACATACTCAGTGTCCATTGGTTCCCTTGGTTCCCTTGGTTCCCTTGGTTCCCTTGGTTCCTCGGAAAGAAAGTAAGTTATTGCTTTGTAAAAAACAATCCCAACAATCGTAGTAAACGCCATCCACGACCAATTCAGTCTTGCAATCGTTCCGGCAAACAGCTGAAAAAGGTCCATCGCAGTGCGGATTCTAGCTGAAATGCAACAGAGTTCACGGTCGAGGATGGTCGAGATTTATTTTTACTCGTCACTAACTGTTCAAGGTTAAAACATGTACGAGGTAAACAACCAAGTGTAGAAAATTAAAATCCTTTCTAGGAATGTGATACATCAAAGCGTTTGTAACAAAGAAAAAAAAATAACTTGTTAACTGGAACAGCAGTCGAATACAACCTAACACTGCTTCTGCAAGGGCCGCAGTTTTCTATAATCACGCTTATGTTAGCGATGAAACTTTCGGATCAAAGTATACCAATAACAAAGGTGCGAATCCACGAATTTTAACCACATATCATTATAGAAGCTTAAATTACGAGTGGATTTCCGTCACAGACAAAGTGAAGATTAGGTTTCAATTAAAATCCGACTCGGAAGTGGAAAGTGAAAGTAAGCCAAAAACAAGAACTTTAACTTCCGCTTTCCGTCCGTAATCCTTAATTCGCGCTAATTCATAAGACGGTATTAAAATGTGCTTTGCTCACTCTTAGAGTTGTACCTCCTTACCTGAAAAACGTAAAGGGAAAAAGCCGAGAAAGATATCCTTTCACTCTTCCGGTGTTATGATTATAGCTTGTGCACAAGTTCTCTATTCGACGAGGAGGCTAAGACGGCAGCTTGATCAAAACAGAATGTAGCCCGGTATGGACGGGAAGGCTGGACACCAGTCACATGTCAATTTGATGTCGATGGCAATAATAATTCTCAATCTTTGTGGTGAATTTTGTATCTTTTGGCAACGAAAATTTAGAACCAGTGGCGGATCCAGACCTTGAGCTAAGGGAGGGAGGGGAGGGGGGGGGGGGCTGCTTGTCCTGCCAGCTATTCTTCCTTCTGTGATTTCTTCTTTTCTACCCAAAATAAGGGTGGGGGGGGGGGGTGGTTGGGTTTGGCCCCTCCCCTAGATCCGCCACTGGAAACCATATACCATTTTATTTAAACAGAAGCATACAACTAAATTTATAGGCTTCTGATTTAACTTATAGTTATAAATTGGAAGCTGCAAAGCCACAGCCACTTCAGATTCTTCTGCAAACTTTACAATCAGATTGAAAATCATAAAATATATTTACATCTAACTTACTCAATAAACTCATTACTAATAACAGGTGTATTTATTTTGCAGTTTTTACAGTGAATCAGTATTTTAACAGTAACCTCCATGACCTCCAAGACTTTATGTCATCTCTGGGTTTGACGAAAAAGTGCTGGCTTCATTTTGTAGTAATCTTTACTGTGAAGGACTATGGAGGCCCTGTTGAAGGGGTATACAAGTCCTCACTTCTAAATAACAAACCTTGTCATTTTGCCATTTCCGAAACAGCCGTCGGAATATCGTCCAACGTTATCGAAGATATAAAAAGTAGTTGCGCAACGCTTTCGAGTGGTATACCATGAAATATTCAACGAGTCAGTTGTATTTTCTCGGTATACAGAAGAGCTTTCAGCGAGTATGTTGGGTGGTGTTTGATGGGAAGAGTTGGGTGTAATACCGTCGAGTATGCAACGGCTTCTCTGTTTTCTGATTTTAATATTGCATTATAAAAAGCCGGGACACCATGTCGCTGGGTGACAACCAATACGCTGCTGGTAACTTCTTCGTTCCTTTGATGTAGTGATTTCAACGTAAGTCTTGCCGTTCGAGTTCACTTCACTTTCTCCATGCCGCCGTCTCAATGCCGTGTCGTTTGCTACAGTCTCGGCATGATACATTGCACGGAACATAACTTCATGACCAAAACTTTCTCGAGCTCTGGCAAAGTTCTTTGTTAGTACATTTGTGACGTTTGGCTCAAATTGTTTCAGTGCTGTCAATGTAACAGTCAAAGTTGGTAGCTAGGTACAACCCGAGTATCAGGCTTTTCTTTTTCTTTTTCCTTTTTTTCCCCTCCCTTCCTCCCGTGCCCTCTCCCATTAGAAAAGGCCTGATACTCAGGTTAAGCTAGGTGTAAGTATGTTTACATGATCATAAATATAAGGTGTCCTACTTAGGTAAAACGATCATCCGTACAGCTCGTCAAACCAGTCCAATTTGTCCAGTATGACAAGCAATGCTTACTTGCTGTGCTTGATCTTTTGCTTAATGGCAACCCAAGGAGTAGCCAACAACAAAAAAGGTCCGCGCAGTGTACATATTAGACTGATTTAGCACCAGGACGCCAGGGACCAGGAAGCGGTTAACTGTGTATTTGTTCCACTAGCAATTCTGTAAATTTCCTGCTTCGTTGGAAAAGATTTTCTACATTCCCTTTCACTATAAGGCAGCGTGCCTATTCTGTTTTTCACCGTAATGCTCTAGATTTAAACTAGTCCCTCTTTTCCCATAAAAAAATGACCATGCCATATTTTAAACTAGTTTCTTTTCGCTTTTGTTGTACAAACTGAGGGAAAAGTTGGTCTGCCCATCGTCTGACAATGCATTGCACGGCTTGATCCTCAAGTGGAGGAGTACCAAAAAAGAGTGGTTTGTCAACTGAAATCAATATTTAAATGCTGATTTTCGGTTGATATGTGAAATATTGGCGCTTTGACGAATAATTATTTTTCAACACACTATTTTGACATTGCATAATCGACCCAAGAAGGGTCTAGGTTTTACTTGATTTTTTTTTTTGGTACTCTTCGTGTACTGTACTTAGCTGAAAGATACCGTTTGTGTACAGTTTTTACAAGTAAAACGCAACACATGAACTTTTAAGCTCACAAGGTTTCCCTTTCAAATCCGGAGATCGCGGGTTAAGTTCTGCTCTGACCACTGAGCTGGAGTTGTTTCTTGGTAGACCCTAGTTCAACTCCTCGGTCATGCTTGCAAATAGCCAACTGGTCTGCCTCCTGCCAGTTGGGATTTTTGACCATGTTATGTTCATTTGCATTATTTGTTTCATCATTTGGTTTCATTGGTCCTGAAAAGCCCCGTTGGGGGCATGGTCAACTAAGATATACTATAAGATATATTATATTATTATTGTTTGCATGCAAATCGACACCATCGCAGCTCAGTATAACGCAATTTGGTTATTACCCTCCAAAGTCGATTGGAGCACAGATTAAGAAGTAATCAAAACCTGTCCAGGAAATTTAAGGTAAGGTACAAAGGAAGTTAAGTGGGTGTCAGGCCAAGTAACCTGAGATCAGGCATTTCTTTTTCTTTTTGAAAGGGAAATGAGATGCAGGGAGGGAGGGTATGATCGCAGGTTACAGGCCAAGTGTACCATATTACGGCAGTTTATCCTGGTTTCTGTACCAAGAAGTGGTCGTCTATGAGTATTTCTACTCCTACTTTACTGCACAGAACTGACCAAAAGTACACCTGCAGCATGAGTCTTAGTTAATCTCGAGGACCAAATGCTGCTTCAGAAACCATGTGGAGAGGGCCAGAGAAGAGATTGATGTCTCATTTTGTTCCCTTTATTTCCAATATCACAAAATGTAAACATTTGTGGGACATTTGCTTGGATGATTCATCAAAGCAATCATGAATCATTTGAAGTTCATGTAACACACATGTTGCTCACTTTTGGAGAGGATACCATTATTTGCACTCTCTATGATGTGCCTTGTGGCATCCCCATTTTACTTGTACATAAATAGCAGACCTCTGCACCAATGCAACATAAAAACAGCACCCCCCCTTAACAAAATGTAATTCCTGGCCCTAATGAATGTGTCTATAAGAAATAACCTCTCCATTCAGATATGATGTCATACCAGCACCTTCCCACCTCCCCCTAAGACATACCATTATTGCCTAGATGCATCACTTCTTTCGAAAACCTTACTAAAAAGTTACAAGTTAAATTCAAAATTGATACTAATCCTGTATTGGCTTGATCATTCTTTTCATTCTTTGAACAATCAAACCCTCAGCTGATGGTTATTTCTTACCTCACTGTCCTTCATTCCAAGTCTCTGTACAGCCCTACTTACACGAGGTGTAGGGAAGCCCATGCTTGCAATGTTGCGAACAAATGACTGTTCTGATTCATCTAAAACAGGCCACGGATCTGGTAGAGAGGATCTATATGCATGCTCTACATCCGCTGATAGGCTGGTTTGCCGTTCTTCCTGTGAAGTACCAATTGGAGGCAAAGGAGCAGGATAGCGACCCCCTGTATTCTAAATGTGAAAATAAAATGAGCATATTACACTTCAGTGAATAGTTCAAAATTTTAACTTGGTTAGATTACAACACAATTCCACATTATTTAGCAGCACACAAATAATGAAGATCTATTTAAATATAGGCCAGTCAGACTTATGACTAGCCAGCCATGATGGAGTACCTACTTTTACATTGCTTTGATGATTACTTACCTGAGAGTCGGGAGACCTTGGCACATTCCACTGTGGTTCTCTTGAACTACAAACAGAGGGAGGAGTAACATAATGTCCATAGTTTGGTTTAATTTCCTGTTCTTTAGTGGTTTTCTCTTGTCCTTGTAGAGGAGGAGTTTTAGGAAAACTATAAATCCCACCTTGGTAAGAATTTGTACTCTCGCTAGTGTGTGTTGCGATTTGCATGGGTTGCTGTCCTTGTGGCTGTTGAGACCCTGACGAAGGAAAACTCTGTCCAATGGGAGGCAATAATCCTCCTCTGGAGAGAGGCCTGTCTTTGGGAAGAAACCTTGTATTTGGTAAAGAACTACTTGGAACAGAATCATTCCTTGCTGAAATAGTTGTAGGAGGAGTTACCAAGCTAGTCCTCATTTCTCCAATGTCCACTAACAATGTACCCCCTATATTGGCATTAGGTGACCTTCTTGTATCTGCAGTTCTACTTATTATCGGAGATGATGGTTTTTGCAACACATTAGCAGAACTAGAAATATCAATTAATGAATTCCCTGAAAGTGGAACATTGCTTGCAGTTAGACTAACATCACTCCCAGGTGAACCAGTTGGAAGACCACGTGCTCTATAATCGCATGAACTAGATGAGTCTTCTGTTGTTGCCAAGGGTACTGCATTAGGTTGAAGGACATTTTTAAGTTCATCTAAATCATTTATCGTCTGTAATTCTACAAGCTCAAATGGTGTTGACGTGTCACCTTCAAAGTCTGCAAGGTCAAATGCATTTTTCCCCTTTCCCCCAAAGCTGTCCTTTTTCTTATGCCCTCTTCCAGGTGCCACCACAGGTTGAAGAATTTCAGTTCCAACGTTGGAAAATACTGAATTTTGACTAGGCAGAGTTTCTGTGGAAGAACTTGTCACTTGAGATTCAGCTGAGGAAGCTTCTGATAGTTCCTGTTTGGAAGCCCTGAGTGCATCCGCTTTAGCAATGACATCTCTTTCAAGGCTGAAGTCATACTTAAAAAAGCAACAACAAAACCATTATACCAAGATGTAAAAAACCAAGGATTATTTCAAGATCAGGATAACCAGGTTAAGGTCAAACAAATTTTTAGTTTTTAACCAAACGAACATGTAGCCTCAAGCTAACAGAGAAGAAGATTCTTTATTAATGCCCCAAACAACATTCCCTATGAAATACTCTCAATTGAAAGTATCAGATATAGGTCAGCATTTTATTTTTATACAATAGTCTCCATTTCAAATAATGAAGATGTGATTAAAGTTGATTTCATGTTAGCCAGGCTCCAATCCATTAATAGAGATATGACGCATTTAAAAAAGTCAAAAAAGCTTTGTATTAGTTTTCCTACTTACTGTTAAGCTCAGGGCAAATGAGGGATCTTTTTGTTGCCATCCCACTGGTAATGTCACCTGAAAATTATAGCAAAGATTAAGATTTAAAAAGTGTCTATCTTGTCTTTTCAGTGTGTACACAAAGATTAAAATCTTATTTTTCTGACTATTAAGACTATTGGATCTTTGAATATGAAATAATTCAAATTGTAGCATGAGTATTCTTTTTGTCATGTAAATGAAGACTATCTGTACAAAAGATATTGTTCCGATTGACTTCAAGTCTCGTGAGAATCTAGTGCAAAGTAGTTTACAAATTAAAGGCATTGTTCTGATTGACTTATAGCATGGTAAGAATGAGTTTGGAGTAAGATGTTAGCATAATTATTCAGTAATAACCCAGCCATTGCCCTAACCTGGGCACCTGAGGGAAAGAAGAGTAGAGGTCAACCGCTGCAAGAGACGGAGCAGATTGGAAGATCTTGACAAGTCAATGCCCCTATTCTCCCAGAGGTGAGCTAGGACTATGATGATGACGATTCAGTAATTCACGAGCAAATGAGCCAAAAAGCTTGAATCTGTCAAGTGCTTCAAGTTCTAGTAATAGCAGTTGGCTTGCTTGTATGAAAGCTTAGCATGCAGTTTGATAAATTAACTCGCTTATCCAGATTAGTGTAAGAGATGTACAACTCTTTTTCCTGAATAATGTGCATGCATTAAGTTATTTTAAAGCATCCTTCAGAGTTGGAAGTGAGCCTTCAAGCACTTGTCCATGTAAGTGTGAGAAGTGTTGGATGAGTGCAAAAATTAATCATCTCAAGGTTCAGTATGTAATTTTTTTAAATTTTTGCTTCCATTTTGGCAAGAAATTTTTTAAAACACAAACCTACATGTACCAGTTCTATGTCAAATAATTAGTTTTGATCCAATGTACAAATGCACTATCAGTACTGTTTTCTCTGGTGGCTACTGCCAAACTATGAGATTATCTCCCCAGGAGTTCAAAAGTTCGAAATGAAAAAAAAGGAAGATACATTGCTACATGATTCACAGATGACGTCTTACGAAAACACTGTGCATGGGAACAGAAGGACCAGAAAATTTAACTGAACACAAAGTGGCATGTTAGTATTCTGTAGTTGAAACACAATGTTCGGAAAGGTGTAGTTAGAGACTAGAAAATGCAGTTATCTAATGAGCAAGTGAAAACTAATCCGAGTGAGTGTATTCCGAGAAGTCATTCGCCAGAATTGGTGACTGCTCTCAAAATTAAGTTTCCAATACCACTCTTTTCATATAGACCCTTTTCATAAATGGCTGCTAATTATAAAATCTTTGTAAGTATTAAAATTAGCCTTACTAACCTCGTTTTTAAGTTGATAATTCAAAAGAATTTTCACTCTCAAATGAGTTTAGTGAGGCTAATTTAAATGTATACAAAAGAATTTTAAATTGGCAGCCATTTCTGAAAAGGGTCTATAATTTGTTTAATTCACAGTGGAAGGTTTAAAAGCAAAAAAAGCCATTTGGAAGAAGCAAATTACCAGATTAAAACAAACGAGAAATATTTCACAAGTATTGGACAACCTAAGGTTGGGCAATATATCATGATTTGTCAGTGGCCAGCAGATCAATTACTTGTTGTAAAAAAACTAAAAGGCTGATGTAAATAATTGATCTGCAAGATAATAGAGTTCAATAATTATGTTATTATTCAATCGACAACTGAAGTTTGTTTTCATATTAAAATCATTCTCCAGCAGGTCAGGGAAGAGATCTGCTATTTTTCACACAACAGTGTGGTTACAGATATGTATGAGCAGAAATTATGTTATTAATATACATTGAACTCACTATCTCTTTTCTGATAGGCCAATTTCAAGCGTACAGTGAATTTTTGAAATCAGTGCCTGTGACGTCATCTAGCTGCAGATTGTACAATTGTAATGACCAATAATCATGTCAAGGACACTCAGGTCACGGGTAATCATGTCATGTATGACTGCGGTGCATGATTTCTTAGGATAATCGTGTCAGGTTTGCGTGCTTTGTGTTGCTTGCCATCTTTGAAGAGGCAAAAACATGACTTCCATTTTTTTTTTTCCTTCAATATATCAAACAATTGTTAGATTCGGTTTTTGTGATATCCAGAATAATCAAGCTCTCGGTAAGGGTTATCAGCCTCGAGCTTCAGCTTCGGCTGACAACTCCTACCTCAGTCTTGATTATTCTAGATTCCACAAAAACCTCATCCAATAATAATTATTGTTTATTATTTGTAGCAAAACACATGTAGACAGTATTGCGCATGAGCAGACCATCATTTGTAGGTGGTTATTTGCTGATCATATGGTGGGTTTTGGTCAGTTAAAAGGAAGAAAAATAGCATCAAATGATAATGCTAATTAATTAATTACTCGTGAAAAAAAATAGTTCATGGCAAGTCTGACACTTGCCTGTGAACACAGATGTATTTCCAGCTGTCACTTGGTTCCACTGAAAATACCAAACCCAAGCAAGAGATTGATTTCAGTGACATCAAAACTTTTGTTTTGTTGTAGACCAGTAAAATTCCCCAATAGAATATGACACTCGGGTACACGTGCCACACTGCCAGCGGAAATGGAAATCGAGCCTTATGGGGACTGGGAACTGGTGATAATTTTAGAATTTGAAATTTGTTCGCATTGAGCGCTGGTGAAATGCCATTGAAGAAGATCTCAACCTCTAAGGTTTGTTTGCTATGCAAAGAAAAAGTTTCCAGTAAAGAAAAGATAAAAGTGTTTGGAAAAAGTATCTGTCTGTTTGCGATGGGAGCGATCTTGCTGCTAGCAGTTGCTGCTTCACTGCAAGAGAACTTTGAACAGAGCAGAGACAATCGAAAACGAATACAAACAAAATTTCATTAATGATAGCTTGTCAAAAAACGTGGAATCAAGGACAAGCGACAGAGGCAAAATTAATGTAAACAATTTTCAGTCACAACAGTGTAAAATGGGTTTACATGAAACAGGCCTGTAGAACTCCTATGGTCTGTGACATATGTGCATTTGCCATTCTCTTTTGGTTTCAGGTCTCTTGACCTTCTTTGCTTCACAAGTATTTCTGAAAGGCACCTCAAGCTGTGTTATTACGAGGGATTTTAAGTAGAGAAGTGCCATTTGACTGTGCTATTACAAATTTTTTGGAGGTCATAGGTCTGCATGGTTTCCACTGTTGTCTGCATGTCACTTTGCTGAGTTTGACACCTCTGTAATTTCCATCAGCTTGTACTCCCGCAAAACTTCTTGAACACATCTTCCACCACTTTTTCTCCATGTCTTTACCCAAGCTCCACGCCCAATTTTTGCGTGTTACTTTGGTGGATATTGCAAGGTGAAATGTGATTGTTTAATAAGAGCTGGTGTCACTGAAGTTGATCTCTTGCTTGGGTTCGCAGATTTTTTTTTTTTGGCAGAACCAAGTATCTGCGCTTACACACCAGTATGATGTGGCATTTCACCTCGGCCAAGAGACTCTTCAGAGACCTTTCAAAATTTAAGCACTGCGCTCAAACTCCTGTTTGCAAATTCAAGTACTAGACAAGTCTTTATTAATTAATCGATCAATAAATCAATTAATTAATTAACTAGTTCATTCAGGGAACCAGTTGACAGCTGCTTGCATATTCTGATGAATCAGAGTATACAAAATTTGTAAGCTTGCTATCATTTATGTATGTTTGTTGCTAAAATACACTGTGCTAAAAACATAGGCACACCAGCAAATAATATAAGGCTACAATTGTAGTCAAGTAGTTTCGCGGATTTGTTGACTATTGAAGTGGCATATCTACATAGGAAAAACGTTAGGCGTCAAAAAGTCAATATAACCGATTATACCTTCTTCGGTGGTCTGAATTTTTCTCCAATTTTAACGTCGACCCCTTGAAGAGAGTGAAATTCAGCATGATCTGAAAAAGTAGTGAACAGAATAAATTATATAATTAAGCTTATAGGTTTTCGTTGCTAAGGTAAGGACAGTAAGATTATTCCAAAATTGTCATGTATTTGAGAACATTTACACGTACTTTACAAGCCAGTTTTAAGAGTAAGCTTGTATTAAAAAATCTCTAGGTATAAGCTTAAACTCAATTTAATAGCTGGAGGTGACAATCTGTTTTCCGGCCAGTTTTGCTTTTACCGAGGACGAGAGAACGGTATTAACCCATCTTCACGAGGCGTGTAACGCAAGATAAAGAAAAAATGAAATACTTACGACTTCCACTCTTCCTAAATGTCTTTTGAAACGAAGCCATCGCAAGGTTATGTCAAACTAAACGGGAAGGACTGCTACTTCGATGTTGTCCTCCATGTTAACTCTTGATGATGTCATTGCGCCTGCGTTGTTTCTCAAAGATGTTATGAAATGGCTATTTAAAGAAAATGTTATTCAATCGGAAAATGTTCCCTTAAAATTCGATACATTCCTCAAAACGAAGTTGAATTAAGATTTACAAAGCCATAACTTTGCACTTTTCCTAACCGGCGGTAGACGACAAGCTCTAAGCTCCCGTCCTCTCCCTACTAGTGGTTATGTGTGAACTCCACTCTACCCTTGTTAGTCTTACCTCGTTGGCTTGTGTTACCATAGTGAGCGCAGAGCGCCATCTTGGCAAATTGATAGGTGCATAAAGTCATAATATCAAAATGTCAAAGGCAGAAAGGCTTTATCAACTTGAAAGACCTCCATTTACTTCTGTAAGTGTGAAATTCTCGAACGCATATTTTTATCACTGCTCTGTGGTTTGTCTTCTTCACATTTCAAGGCGCTTTTTTCTAACAAATGCCTTACTGAGTACCTTACAAAATGCCAATATTTTTATTTACAGAGGGAATTTCACACCAGGTTCACAAATCTCGTGGGTCCTTTAAGTCTCTTTGAACCAGAGGATAGTGTAGGTAAGAGACTTAATATTCATGTATTTGGCTGTGGTGAATATAATGAGTTATTTATCATGTTGAGAATACAACCTATTTATAAGTTTATACTGGAGCTCTATAAACAATGAGCTTATGTCGTTGACTTTCAAACAATTTAATTGATTACCATTATGCGATCATCATTATTATTATTTTGCATTTTTTTCATATTATCAAAATAAATTATGTATAAACTGCAAACAGATCCTAACATTATAATGCTGCATGTTTCTACCAGATACAGTACGTATACGGTACATCTGGGTTAGTGACCATCAGTGTGAGGTCAAAACGTAGGGCTTTTAGCTGTATAGATTTTGATGCTTTACAGAACATCATCTAGTATAACAGAAACAGAGGATTTATTTTGAAACAAAATAAATTTGCTCCGTGACAAATGGAAAATCATCCATTTTCTGTGGTTGAAGATCTCGCTTGTCATTGGTTATAACACAATAAACATTCCAGACATATTTTAGGTGTTCACGGTTTGGTAAGTGTGACTGTAAGTGACCAGTATAACCTAACTATTGCTAGCTAGAACCCAACTGTAAAGAAAAAGATTGTATTACAAATGCTGCAAGGAAAGATGAACTTTTCTCATTACCCAAATAATTGAGAATTTGAAAAATCTCAGTTCTCCTAGACCTTCCCCTCAAGTGACCCTCTGTTTTGGATTCTAATAAAAAAAAAAATTTTAAATAAATCCAATGCAGTTTATATTAGAACATTTAAAACGATAATCAATAATATATTGTTTCAATGTGCACATGTTTACAATAAATTAGCCATGCATATATTGACATGTACAATTCTCATGATTTCCTTCCAATTCTTTGTTTTAAAAGACATTGGGAATGAGAACCCTGAAGTTGAAAGACCACTGACACCTATTGAGGTACGCTATTAGAAATCATTATGTAATCACTAATCAGGACATATACATGTAACTTTACATAAATTTATTACCATAACTAAATTCACAAGTGCCATTGTGTGTAGCTTAAGGGAAAGTATACTAGACTTCAGATAGAGCTATCCAGGTTCTCTGACCTTGGTTGCTGCATTGTTGTATTCTTTCATATAGTGAAGACACATGTATTTTCTCCCAGATTATACCTCTCTCCCCTTAAAAATATTTACTTGTGAATAAAATGCTGGAGGTACCCCTGTGATGGACTATCATCCCATCAATGGGAAGAGTAGAAAAACTACTAGAGAAGCTTCAAGCTACTGAAATTAGATACAATTCCTGCCCAGTCACTAGGTTTTGATGCATTCTTAATCTAAGGTTAAGATCCTGGTTATGCTCTAAAGATCATTATGCACGAGTTCAACATAGGCTATGAGTAGTCTTTTTTTTGCTAAGCTCTCTAATGGCAAGTCCTATACATCCAAAACTTTCCTGGAAGGCAGCTTTCAAGTCAAAATGTTTAAATTCTATACCCTAGCTATAGCCTGCAAATGCAGCTACACAGATGCACAGGTGTAAGTCTCCTTAAATCACCTACTGTTGTGCTATGTTGTGAGCTTCCTGCAAGTAATTTGCATAGTGTTGCATGGCGAGTAATCTTAATCCACGGCTAGCTTACTTCCAGCCATCTGTATTAATAGTAACTATAAGATATGAAATGTTGAAATGTACAAATTTTAATCTACACAGAGCATACAATGCATACAGATTAACCAAGTTTTAACATTGCCTTGTATACTAAATAGGATGCAGTTAAGAGTCCGCCGTCATCATTCAGTGATTTCGCCAAGCTTGTTCATCCCAGGCTGTCACCAAAGGAGGGAATTATCGGTCTGTCTGTGAATGATCAGCAGCAATTGGTGGGTGAATTGAATTTATGCACATTAAATACTCAGTAAAAAAAAAAACATATGTAAGAACCAATGGTTTAAGAACCTCCTGACACAATTTCTTCATTTTAATACCCAGAAATAAAAGAACCTGTTTTGCCAAGCAAGATCAAGTACATTATTATATGTGGGTTAAAGTTAAATTATGATACACATTTTAACCAAGGAGTGTGACTTTAAGATTGGGAATTTACATTACAAGAAAATTCATAATGCAGTAACTGTTGTGAATAAATGCTGTACAGTTGAACCTGTATTAAGCAGTCACCCTCGGGGAATGGCTAAGTGACCGCTTAATACAGGTTGTACAAAATACAGGTCAGAAGACAGTGAAAATGCCATTTTATATCACAGTTAATAAGTAGACGTAGTGTACAGCTTATGCATAAAAGTGCTCAAAAAAATCACTTACTCGGTTAAAAGTAACTCCAACAATAATGTGGTTTGAGAAAAATAGAACATAGAAAAGGACTAACAAAACAGTAATGCCAAGTTCATGCAGCCGATATTATAGCCGGTCATTAGAAAAAGACATAATCCTAATCTTTTGAGTCTTGTCTTTAAACCTATTTGTCCTAAGAAGGAAAATAATCAGATATCAATGTCTGTTGTTTGGGTTTCCATAGTTTAATATCGCTAAGTATATGTCGTTCACTTTGCTTAACACCAGAGAAAGTTCCTGGTGTCTGTTAAACTGAGCAAAGTCTCTCAGTTGCTCTGCCATGTTCACCACCTCCGATACTGACTTTATAGCTGGCTGTTTTAATTCGACATCATACTCCAAAATCAATTACCTGGTGTGCTATTTGTAATTGTATGAACTAGTATTTGAGTGGTTTCCGTTTACAAAGTGACCATTTAATACAGGTCAATTAGACAATAGAAACAGCTCGTCGGGACTTAGTAAAGGGTGACCGTGACCACTTAATAGAGGTGACTGCTTAATAGAGGTCAAAATTACAGTAATTAAGGGAAGTAATTTTTGGGACTTTGGTAACTGACCGCTTAACACAGGGCCACTTTATACAGGTTTGACTGTATATTCAAGGACCAAACCCATGTTTATTTATTTTTTGTGGCAATCAACAACAATATCTCCTTTATCGAAATTAAGAACCTATTTAACCTGAATTGCCAATAACTATCCTAAATTAGTAGAATTCTACTAGTATACTAATGCTAATGCTGTAATCTGATTGGCTGAGCCATTGAACACTATCAGCCATTAGAGTGCAGTGGCTGGAGGTCATCTAGGAAATGGCGACATTTTTTTTTTTCATTTTTCCAAAGTTTTGGAGGACAAATTTGATGCAAATGGATAATTAAATTGCTGAGAAGTCTAAAGGAAGGGCATTTACAGCTTCTTGTCTTTTAAAAATGTTGAAATTATTGAAAAAACTGATGCGCACACGCAAAACTTCAATTTTAGGTGACAATTCATTCCAAGCGATCTTTTTCAAAGTTTAATGATATGTCAAGAAATAATTGGAAAGCATTATTTGAAGTAAATTTTTGTAAGTATTCTACTAAAACAATTAGATTATTTGCTCTCGAGGTAGTTGATTCGGCCTTCGGCCTCATTAACTATCACCTCATAGAAATCTCGAACTCGTAATGTAATTGTTAATTAATATAAATGTACTAGCGTTCTATCACGAATGCCATTCTCTGATTGGCTACGCTACTCACTTTCCATTCTGTGATAGATAGTGAGTAGCGTAGCAGTGTGTGGTTTTTACCGAAATGACGGCGGCTTCTTTGTGTTTTTGAAGTGTCTGTGAAGAGGATTTGCATAAAGTTTCGAATAACTAGTAGATTTATACTAAAACAATTACAATAGATTATTCACTCTCGATTTCTATGGATGATAGTTGACTCAGGCTGCGCCCTCATCAACTATCACACGATAGAAATCTCAAGCTCATAGTCTAATTGTTTAATACAAGAACCTGCTTTGCCAGACTTCAAAAAATTTAGACTCTTACACACAGGTTTTCACACAGCTAGTATTTTGTAGATACATAGTTTTTCTTTTCCTGCAGATTGGAATTCTCATGAGTGAACTAAACAACATATGGAGAGATGTTCAAAGAGGACCACCAGATCCATTCCTGGTAATTGGTTACTAATCATTTTCATTGACGAGCGACTGTGAGAACAAATGTACCATCAAGTTGGCTGCCACATAGCAGTTTAGATGTAAGGCTTCAAAACAAACTTGCCTCTGAAGGTTTTACATCAAATGTCTTAACTTTGAGTTAGTGAATCATATTACCACTGTATACAAGGCTAAAAAGGTTCGATCAAATTATCCCATTGTGACGCCACTCCACTTTGATGTATTGAAGGGTAGTGAAAGATAAAAATTTATAAATTAGTGTGTAATTCCTTGTCCAAACATAATTTTTCAAAAATTATTCTAATGTTAATTTAATTTAAGTGTAATATTTTACTAATATTAAGTGATTTTGAGTTTTGCTTCCTAAATTACATGTAGGTATTTAAATCATTATACTCATACATGGTTTCTCTCTCTATTAAATCTTGATAGACAGGTCAGCAAAACAGAGAATTACAAAGGTAACACGTACATTTTTTTGTATTTTGTAATTGTTGGATTAATAACATTAAATGTTACTACTAACATTAAATTATATAATTTTATGCTCTCTACAGGCGTCTAACAATTGAGATTGTCGTTATTACTCAAGGACTTTTTGCCAAATACTTAGACAAAGCCCAGAGTAAGTTGACATCTTAGTTAATGAAGACAGCATTGGTACATTGAATGTCATGTACTGGAACATCCAAAAAGTCTTACATCTAATATTTAACAATAGGATCATGAGCTGGAATTGTCTGTAGCAAATGGCAACAAGACTCAGCTGAGTTGACTATGGCTCATAAAGAAGCATGACTAATAACCTGATTGTTTTAATTAGACACACTTGAGATGGTTGTCCAAAGCCTACAATTTTTTATCTACTTTTAAGTGCAAATCAAGAATTAGCGTTCCCTGATAAGAGCAACAAAGAACAATTGTGTTTCATCAGCATAAAGACAACAAATTGGGGAAACAAATTAGATTTGTGGATTTCCAGAAGAACACTCGAAGTGTCCACTAAAAAATATTATGCACTCAATGCCAATTTCAGTCTCCAGAGCATGAATCAACTATGATCTTGTTCTATTTTCTGGAGTGGAATGGAATGCTTAAGTCTATTGAAGGTTACTCCAACATTTTGCCAGGCTGCCATATTTGTTAAGGTCACTGCATGGCACCAATATATACATGTGGGTGGAAAGAAGCGGGGATCTGATCTGTAGATCCACTATGTCCAAGGCACAAATTGTAAGGCTACTGCAGTGGTGTCCACTGAAAATGAGGCTAATGGAATATTGCATCTCAAATTTCAAAGAGCTGAATCAAAGAGGGGTGTTTAGTGGTCCTGCAAACCTTAGTCGCCTTAAAACCCAACTGGCCTTGGAAGCAAATAAGAGGTGGGTGAATTGTATTCATTAACAGTCAAGTCTCTGTTGTAGCTCTAATGAACACATATCTAAAGTGCAAATACTCCTTATTATTTAATATTTAGTTACAGTGAAAATCACAACAAATTATGTACAACTCTTTGTAAAATCATGTTTAACTGAGAAAAAATTTGAACATGTAACTGAGAAAGGCCTCAGGGAGCACACTTTTTATCAACCACTGAAAAGTGGATGGAGCATTGTTAAGTCCAAAACACATATCCAGGGAGCCATTTCCCTTTGTGCCTGGATATGTGTACTCCCTAACTGCAATTTATAATTTCAAGCAGGAAAACATGCGTACCTGAATATTTCAATTTGTGCTCTTCCAGAATCTCCCTCCTTAATCCCTCTGGAATTTTCAGTTTTGGTTCATACCTTCCTTGTAATTTCCAATAAACCTCCTTGGGGTGGGTATGGGTATTTCCTTGGAACCCCACAATGAATTAATGTACCTTGATTTTTAAATCCTTAATTGATTAAAGATTTTGAAAACTCTAACAAGGTAATTGAAAATAACTTCTATGTCATACATGTACATGTATTTTTTGCAGTCTAAATGTACTAAGTCTTAGACGGAATCTAGCTGCAGACATGAAACATCCCTCGGATTCAAGCACAGTCTCCAGCAGGTTCTCTATTAGTAGACCTGTGCATGCGCCACCTCCAAAGCTCTACAGACCACTTGTGGTAAGATCAGCAGTTATACTTTATTCCAATTGAGTTTGAGAAATTTTAGTACATATTGTTCCAATGAAACTTGTCAGGGCTGCCATTCACTATTGAGTCATCTGTTTCTTTAATCTTCACACCCATAGCAAGCTTGTTACTTTGTGTATGAATGATATCAATAACAGACAAGATCAGCTGTAACATCAAGGGCTCGTCAAACACACTCAGCCTTAACAGGTGTTACAGGTTATGACGCTTAATGACAGCCCTGTACTTTGCTTTGGTCCATCACACATTCACAGTTATTTTAACTGTTTTAGTGTCAAGCTCACATTTTGCTGTTTGGCAGTAGTACTTTTCCTGCTGCTTTTTCTTTTTATCGATGTTCATTTTTTTTTTAATGCTGTTAGAATCATTTAATCGGTCTTTGAAGTTTATTATGCTAACAACTATGCCTGCCTTGCAATACAGCATAAGGCACCCCCTCCCCTCCCCTCCCCTCCCCTCCCCTCCCCTCCCCTCCCCTCCCCTCCCAGCATAGCATTATAAGCCAAGGTCCCTCCAGTGAGTCTATACAGTTGTGGGTATAATCCAAGACTTGCTAATACATTCCCTGCCAATACTCAACTGCCCACATACAAGGAGTCTGGTACATGTATCGCTATATTACCAGCCTGATCTTTAACTCACTCTTACAGTTTGAAAGAGTTACACTGTAGTTATTTTGATAAAGTTTTTACTGTCTTTGTATTGATTTGGGTGTTAGACAAGACAGGAAGACAGGAAGGGCAAAGTGCACCTTACAAGAGCAGAAAAACAACAGCAATGGATAGATCGTGAATTAAGTGATGTAAGTTCTGTTTACAGCAAACTATCACTTGAATGTACGTCATGAAATAATTATTTTAAGAAGTCAGTATCTTTATGTGGTGCGATTGGAAAACCATTTTCTCAAGTAATTTAAAGCTGTACAAGAAGAAATGCCTCCTTTCTAAAAATTTAACAAAGGTCAGGTTTTTGTAACAGTTTTATGTAAGATTGGGACAATTCAATTTGATAGCTGAGAATACAGCACTCGTCATTCCTCCTTGAGTCCTTTTTTTCATTGCTACCTCTACACTACATGTCATGTAAACATGGAAAATGCTCTCTGTTTTCTCAGTAGCTTACAAGTAGTGAATTAAATTAATCAAATTGTAATGGGCTGGGTATTTAACAACTTGTGACATGAAGGAAATCAAATATGGCATCGATAGTGTTCACATGCAGATCACAATTCAAGTCTGCTTTCTTTGGTTCAGTAGAAGACACCCTTATTTGTAAAATGTTTAACTTGTAGATACCACAAGTACAGATCTAGTATCTGTCAACCAAGGTAATCTTAATAAGTATTCTTATCATTTTTTTTTTTTAACGATTACTTTGCCAGCTTCAGAGAAAGATGCCACATGTGGAGCCAAGTTCCTTTCAGATTGCCTTCCCTAGTAATCTTTACCCACAAAGAAAATCTGCATCAGGTAAATGAAAATGCCAGACCCAGGCTTAGGTTGATTACAGAATATTTCTCTTGGTTTCAAGCAACATTTGTTTACTCTATAAATTAATAAGGGGAAGGACAGTGGCCTCGTGGTTAAGATCAAGCTCTTGACTTAAGATCAAGTGGTCCAGGTTTGACTCGTGGATGTCAGGACATGGTGTTGTGTTCTTGGGCAAGACATTTTACCCTCACGGTGCCTTACTCTCCACCCACTCGTAGAAATGGGCACAAGCAAATTTAATGTTTTTAACAGTGTAAAGTGTAAAGTGATCTTTCCAAAGGCCTTTGTGCCAAGGCCTTTGTAAGATCAGGGCTCGAGATTAAATTTTCAGTTTGCTAGCCCAGTGTCTAGTGACAGGTTTGATTCGTTAGCCAAAAAAAATTTTTCACTAGCCAGACACAGACATTTGCAAACATAGGCATCAATGTTATAATTATAGGCATTGCTCAACAATTCTCTCTCAACAACGAAAACCGAAGTTTTCGCTTCCGTGAGACAGCGGGTCTAAAACACAGGTCACGGGTCATTGTTTTAGCAATACTGGAACAACCCTAACCCCTTCCTAATGCTAACCTTAGGCCTAAATACTACCCTGTTTAGGCTTAAGGTTAGTATTAGTAAAGGTTTAAGGTTGTTTCAGTATTGGTAAAAATAATCATAACCTGTGACCCGTGACCTGTGTTTTAGACCCGCCATCTGTGAGAAATTCTCACAGAACTTTGCAACTCAGCGCCAAAGAACATTCCTTTCTTTCAAAATGCCTATTCACAATTTCTCACGAACACAACAATTCGTTCCATTTAAACTTTATTTGCAAGTTGCAAACATAGGCATCGATATTATATAGGCATCATTTAAATTTTCGAACGACTGCGAATTTTTTAATTTTTTGAAAGCATACACGACCTCCAGATGCTACGCACATGAAACATGATCCCTAGAGTTTTGTATGATTTCACGCATGACTAATCATTAGCCACAAGCAGTTCGTTTGTTGTTCATCGCTTTTTGCAAACAAACAAAAAAGTCAATCATTCTTTTGCATTATAGTAATTTAAAGTTGTTGTTTGGGCCAATACATGATATTTGTTACAGCCAATGTTTTAAATTCTGCATGCTTTGACTCAATTTGGTTTTGTGAAAAATTTGAAATTAACTTTTAATTGGTTTCCTCTGGGCCTCCAGTGCTCACAAATTTCAGTTTCACTAGCCAAAATGGCCAGTGAAGCACAAAAACCACTAGCCAAAATGGAATTTCTACTAGTCTGTGGCTAGTTGGCTACCGTTAGTCTCGAGCCCTGTAAGATTCACATCATATCAGAGAAGGTTTTTAAGAAATTTTCCTAAGATCCTTTGAGAATCCCTCAAAGACCTATACAATAACATGTATCTTTAAAGATCTTTGGTAGAGTTCATCGGTAGTGATCATAAAAGAACCTCAGTGGCCCTACAAGGTTTTTCTTGTGGGTTGATATTTTCACAATATGAGCTATCTGTCATACAAGTCTCAGTGAGTCTCTCAGTGAGTGTCATGCAAGTCTCATTAAAATTATTTTTGAGGGACTGTGGGAGTTGACTCAAAACTCAGAACTTTATTATATGCAAGACAAGCAGTAGCACTGGAAAGAAGAGAAAGTAAACTTTTTCACACTAGTATACAATACACAATGTAATTATGTTAGTGGACTAACAAGCAATTTATTGAATTCATAGATTCTGATTCTGTTATGGAAGAAACCATATCCCAAGAAAGGTATCAACAATACAAGTCATGCAAAAACTTGCTTTATTTACATTGTAACTATGACAATACAGTACAATAACATGTAGTTCTCAGATTACTCGAAAGACTCTAAAAATACAAAATAATGTAAATTTAGTTACTGTTCTTATCTCTGATCAAAAGACACTGACGGCCAATAAAAATACAAGATTTTATTTTCCACATGGAAACTAACTCACATAATAAATAATTTATTATTATTATAATTATTATAAGAGGCCTGTATGAATTCAAAATTGTCGTTATGTTTTGATTCACCCTGTAGCCTTGATCTTCACACTTGTGGCAAACTTGTTACTGTTTGTGTAAAATTTACACAAAAGAAAAATTGTATGAACTACAGGCAAGCTCACCCATAACATCAAGGGTCCAGCAAGCATGCTCATCTGTAACAGGTGCTATGGGTTATGGCCCTTATTGACAGCCCTGAATGATTGTATATCAATGTTAGTTTTGGAAGTTATTAATAATTCCATTCAAGATTTAACAATCCCTTTATTAGGAAGCCAGTTATAGCTTGATTTAATGCGAAGGTATTAGGAGATGAGGTAGAGGGTTGAACAAGATTAAAAACTTAATGCACTTAATCCACATTTTCATATTTAACTTTAATTATTTTCAATTTTGTTGGTATTTTGTTGTGGTGTGGAATACTTATAAGATACTAACAGTAAGGTTAATTTAGGAGCAAGGAAGGGTGGATCCAGGATTTTACACGAGTGATTTGCACTAACTTAACTAGTCTAACTAGGGGGAGGAGCCCTTGGGGGCACACTCCCCCAAGAAAATTTGAAATTTAATGCTCTCAGAATGCAAATTTTCTGCATTCTGAGAGGTTTGGAAACATTTGAGTGATTTCTGGAAATCACTTGAACTACTCTGGGTCCAACCCTGCTGAAGGCACATGTGGGTCATAGTTTTTACTCCAGGTACTTTTGCTGTAGTAATTACAGTTTCTTGAACAAATGCAATTCACTGTTGCTATGTGAAAAGAACTGCCAGGTCTGTTAAAAGCATCCCTCCTAGTAGAAACAACTGGGGAATCTGTAAATGTTACACTTGTTTGCATTTATTAGGTATCGGAACAACTGGAGATTCATTCGATTCGCACCGTTATTGACCATGCAGAAATATACCAACAGAATCAGGCAAAATTGCAGAATGAGGTAGAGACAGGCAGTCAAAGTAGATACCAGTAGGTTAAATTGACGCTTTGACCAAACTGGACTAGTTTAGAGTGTGGAGTTAAAGCTCCCATAGCATCAGTTGAAGTTTAAGTTTAATAATACTTTGTCATGCTAGTACAAGTAAATAAATAACAGAAATTACAAAAAGTACATGACTGGAGAATAATTGGGGGAAACTAAATTCCCATACAAAGAATATTCTCTGATATTAAACATTCTAAAAAAAATAAGAGGTGAAATTTTGGATCAAAAGGATTACAAAATAACATAGTTTGAGAAAATGTTACACCAACTTTCACTTGAATGGTCGCTGTTTGTGTTTTTGCCTTTGTGTTCAAGAGCTTGACACGTCTTAGTTTCAAAACTAATTTTCAGGGCTCAAAGGGGGAAGCAAATATAATTAAATGTTTTTGAATTTAGCCTTACTTCCATGAAAGATTGTGTAGCTTAATCAACTTTGTTAATCTGGGTGTGACAAAAATACACACACTTTGTTTTGTTTAAAACATTTTAAGTGGGTTTTTTGGTTTCTACAGAACGAATGATGCACAATTGCACTTTATACAACAGGTAAGACACTATCTGGATCAACATAATAGAATTTGTCCAATACCAATTATTGTCTATGTCAGATGCCTTGTAAACAGCTGTAGATAGATCGTACTTACAGTTACTCTAGTATAGCAATTTTTTATATTGTCTTTAATGTTAGAGACGAAAATTAATGTTAGAGGAGACCAATTTTGATATATTAAAATTCATCCTAACACAATAAACCTCAGTACGAGACCCTGAGGAATAACTACAGAGTTTGTGGGGTTTATTCCCTAGAGCCTCGTGCTGAGGTCTGTTGTGTTATGCTGAATTTTAATATATCGAAATTTGTTTATTATTTGGTGTGTAGAATGTATGGTTGCAAGTTCATACCTAAATGAAAGTTGGCATAACATTATTTCCACCATAATGACATCGCTTCTAAGGTTTCAGCTTGGTGATTATAGATCAGAAAAGGAGTTGTGTGTAATCTTCAGTAATTTCAGCACTTAATCCAGCATTTGTAAAATTATTTAATTATTATTTTTTCTTTCTATTTGTCTTTCTGTTTGCTATCCTTGTACATTCAAGAGCATTGTCAGACTGTCCTCTTTGGGTCCGTTGTGTAATATTATTGACTGATTTGCTGCCCTCTTGACATTTGCGTTTGGTTTTGGAGCACTATCAGATGTTCTGGGCTTCTTCATGACTTCTGAGTTCCTATCATGTAATTTGGTGCTTGTTGCAAGGTGTGTTGCTGTCGCATTTCCACTCAGTTATCTTTCCTTATTGGTCCGTTTTGCTGAATTCTGTAACATTCTTTACGTTGTCAATGTCATAGCTTGCTTACCCATTTTTTATTGAGATACGTCCTAGCACTTCTCCTTTTAGAACTTAGCTCTGGGCACGATTCTGGACATCTTTGGAAGTCTTAGTGGCGTTCAGCGAGAACTTTGCTCCGTTCTTCACTTCCACATCTCAATCTGCACATCTGCTTTGATCTTTGCCACTGTTGTCTGACATCTTTGGTTCGACAGTATTTGCACTTTTAACAAGAGGTTCGTGCAGGCAATTTCTCTTTGTTGGTTGAGGTGATTCAGTTGGACCTCCTGTGCTATTGTGAGCTTGGTATCTCTCCTTGGAGGGGCTTGAATCTATTTCTTTTACATCACGGCTCTGGGTCATGATAATCTGTCTAATCTATATGCTGCTGTAAAGTACAGATTCTGAAACGATCAATGTATCTAATAAAATGTGTCCTTTTATAACTCTACCGCATATCGATATTTTTGTGTTTTTGTAATATTGCCTAAGACCGACGTTTATTTGACCAAATCACAAGCTAAGATGCTAGCAATCTATATTTTGAAGAAACGTCATAGGAAAATGAACGTTTTCTGGGTTACGGTACGACTGGATCGCTTTGAACTTTTAAGAAAGTAACCCAAGTACTGGCAACTGGACTTCGTAATGATGTAGACATGCAGGCAATTTCACGTCACTGAAGTACTGAGAAAAATTCATACAGGGCCAAAGAAAATGGTGTAAATGGACCATGAACATACCCTTGCCTTGACGTACGCTGACAAGTGGACAGTGTGAAACTTGTGAAGTACATGATTACAGGGTTAAAATGTTTTCGTGTTTTCTTTACTCTCTTTACTTTCATGATTTCGTTTTCTTCATTTATTCCCTTTCAAAAGAAACATGCGTCGCTGCCCGAGTTGTTTTCAAGGGACGCCGTGCTGGAAGAACTGGGTGTCTTACCAGAAGATATACAAGGTGAGGAAATAACGAGTTCTTTTTGAATACACTTTCGTTTTATTTCAACTTGGAACTTGCAGGTTAATCTACTAGCATGTTAAATGAATAAAACGAACACTTCACTTTGTAAAAGGTTAAGTTTCATGACGCAAAACTCTATTTTTCGCATTTAGCAAACCCGTGCAAGGCGTTATCGTGTTTAAGGCACGTGACAGCCTCTGGAGCTTGATGTACATGTTACTTTAAACCTTCCCTTTCCAAGCTCTTTTAACTATATTTAACAGACTACGACTTCGTCGGTAGTATTCGGGATTCAATCAAATAGATAATCATTGATGTTGTATCACTGACCTTGGTGTAGAAACCTTCATTTGTACCATCCACATGGAGATGTAAAAGCTCCATTTTCAAACTTACTGCGTTTTTACTGAGAAAGATGACCTTTTTCATCGTCTATGTGTTGCTGTACGTATGAATTGTAACCTTAGCCGACTTGTTGCTACAGTTTACATGAGTTATCTTATTTTCATAGATTATGTCATGAAGAGAAGCCAAAGCGAAGCTAAACTAACGGTTTGTACAAACATTAATTCACTACCTCAGTGGCTCATTCGCCGTTGGTAAAGCTTTTTTTTAGGCAGTGTACTTTAAAAAGAAGCATTTCTACACTGAAGGGTGTAATTTGAAGTCTAGTAACTCTGCATAATGTCATTTTTGTTTTCAAACTTCAAGTTATGGTTTCTTTAGTTAGGAGTATTTCTAGCCAACTACTGACAAATTTGTCTTCTTCACTAGAAACCGATTTTCGTTTCTCTAGTTGAGAAATCTCTCTTTTCTAGCCTTCATTATTTCTCTATGTTGAAGGTTGTGATGCGTGTTATATTTCAGGAAGAAAAAACGGTTGATGAACGTGATGCTAACAGTACAGCTTCTAAAAAGTATGTTTCCAGTGGTTTCTTTTTGCCCTTAGACAAGGAAGGTTTTTTAACCATCCGAAAGTAACGGCTACCCGGAAGTAGCGGCCCCCTGCTGAATCCAAAAGTAATAGGGGTCGTTACTTTTACAGGAATTCTGCAGTGTTTCGGACTGGCACCTTATTACCGGTACATGAAATTTTCGCGACATGTCGCGAATTTCGCGAAGTGACGCGAACAATAAGTGTCGCGAACATAAAATGACGCGAAAATTAAGTGACTCACATTACGTTACTGTTGACATAGAGTCCCGCCGTTGCGTCTTTGTTTGTTTTGGCGTTATTGCACCTAAAATAAAGTCGGTTTACTAAATTTAGGGACATGTTAAAGTAACATTGCCTAGGAAGTAAATTGTGTGTTACTCAATAACGCGAAGTTAAAGTGATTCAAATTACAAAATTTTCGCCAAACCGTAGAGTTTAAGTGTCCCGAAATGAGCGCACCCCAAAATCGCGAAATAAACGTGTCGCGAGAATTTCATGTAATAAGGTAGATTCATTGCAGTATTGAGTGCCTATGAGATCCTCTTGCGCTGATTTCATTCTATGCCAGTAATTAACAAACGAATGCCAAGTCCTTACTAAGGGACCCAGATTCACGGGGTTATTTCAGTTGGATTAGTAATACAAAGCCCAAAGCCTAACACAGAGGTTTACTATATAAAAACAACAAATTCCAGTTATCTAGCTCTTTATCAAATTATCCAAGAAGTTAACGCGACCTGTGTTGACGTTAGCTTCAAGCAATTAGAGCTTAGCTTGTGATGTA